>NC_091685.1:118129924-118432954 GCF_041296265.1 Equus caballus | reverse complement strand
GTGAATGGTCCTTTGACTACAGCTGGGCACTAAGTTTTCATCTTCTTGATGAAAGATTCTTCTGGTGCCCATTCCTGACCCATTTCATCCTCCACCACCTTTCACGGACCCTACCCAAACTTTGAAGGCTCAGGTTTCTCCACCCCTTACTCTCTGGTCTGAGTTGTCCCTCCACCTTCTTAATCAGGTCCCTCCCCTTCCATGGCCTCAGAATCATCAGCAGAAAAATTTAACTTCAAGCCGGCTTCCAAATCTTTCTGTCTCAACGGTGGCTAATGGCTTCATTTTTTGGGTCTTTGGCTTTTGAGGACTATGAGTTTGGGGAAATGCCCTCAAAGTACTATTTAGAAAGCAGAAGGAGAGATAATACTCAGAAAATGTGCTCGCTAATACTTTTACTATAGTCCTGCTATATTGGTAAAGCAGATGGGTAGACACCTGGTACAGAAAGAAGGATAGAGAGTAGTGGTTAGGCACAAAATAGAATGAAGTTCAAAGCAACTAGTTGGAGATGAGGCAGTCTATAGGAGTGACGAGGTCAGTTAGTACCAAGATGGATCCATAACTACATTAATGAAATTTGATGGAATATATGAAGTTCTAATGTGCCCTCTGGGCATTCTAGTGGTTTCCTTTGTCAGGAACAAATCACAGTAGACTTGCTTAGATAGAACAGAGCAGGTGGTTGGGAGTATATGGCAGAGGTGGGAGAGTGAGGAGATTCAGCCTGAACTCCTAGTGAAGACTTTTCAAAACCATATGGTCCCAGATCTTGTCTAAGGCTTTTGAAATGATTATATCCTTTAATGCTGGGCTGAGAGTAAGTCACTATCTCATGGCACTTTGTCTGGAAGAGAGAAGACATGATAGTTGTCTTCAAATAGTGAAAGGATCGCAGTGTTAAGAAACATCAGGCGTATTGTACCAGACTTCAGAGGGCAGAGGTAGAATTTTGTCTAACAAAGAATTTTCTAACAGTGGAAGCTGTTTGAAAGTGGAATAGATTATCTTGTGGGACACTTCATGTGACAATGTTCAGAGGCTGCCTGGCCTTTTGTCGGGATGAACAGAAATTCATGCATCAACCAGAGGTTTGCAGTGAACTCTAAGGTTCCCTCCTGCTCCACCCCTCCTACAACGAATGCTCCCACCCAAAAAGTCTCCTCAAGAGGACAATGGTTTTAAAATATTTTTGGGTGAAAGAAAATGTTTTTATAAGCACAACCACAAAACATTAAAGAAATAATAATACAAGTGAAAATTACATGATTTTTAAGGGGCTACAATAGAATTTTCTGTGTTGAATTTTGTGTTGAATATGCTGATATGCCTTAGGAAAGGAGTCAGGACTGAATAAAAAAATTGAGAATCGTTTATTTTTACATCTGATATTCCAAATGATGTTTTGTTTTGTTGAAATTTGCAGTTTAGTTATCAACTCCATTATAAGCCATAAATGCACTTTGCCGTTTCACGCAAAACATACATGTTTTTTTTGGCATGAAGCATGGATATAGTAGGTAATGTAGAAAAATTTGGAAATGATTGCTGCTCTTTCTCTCCAATGTTGACTGTCAGAGATCCAGCAAGTGCTCTTTAATTAAGATAGGCTCTTCAAAACAAAATTCCTTTCTGCCTGAATTGTAGGTTCTGGAAGATAAATAGTTGAACATAGTCACTGATGACTAATATGTACTACTATATATACCGGGCATATCATAAAAATGTCAGTTTGCAAATTGTTGATTGCTATGGTATCTTTCTGAAGATATGTTCTATGTCTGAGTTCTTTGGCATTCATTCAAGTAGTATTTGTTGATCTCCTACTATGTGCAAAACACTGTTTTAGATACTCTGAGAAATACAAAGATGTATAAAATAAGGCATTTTCTTCCCTAGTGGTTACAATATTAGAGGAGAAAATGAGACAACCATACACAACCAGAACTTAAGGTAGTATCCAATAAGCACATTAATAGTGATATAAACCAAGTATTCAGGAGATCAGAGGAGAGAAAGACCTCTTCTTACTGGGAGACCAGATGGGCTTCCTGGAGGCAGTAGCATGTGACTGGAACTCTAAATGATGAGTAGGATTTCATAAGTAGAGATGGGTTGTTAAATTTTTATGCAATAACATGAAAGAAGGCAGAAGGGAAAAATGTTCGAGGAAAAGTGATTAGCTCAGCTTAGTTGTGTTTCTTACAGAAAAGTAGTGTAAAATATACTGGGTAGATCAAGCATATGCTTGAAACCTCATGCTAAGGGGTTTGGACTTGAGTTTATACGAATGGGATGCTTGAAATAGTCCTCTAGGGGGATTGGTCTGAGAACAGTATTCGGAGAGAAAGGTGTAAGGCAGCATGAACTGTTGGGTGGCTGCTCTAGGAGGACAAGCATGAGGACAAAGGCAACAGGAATGGCATGGAAACTCTGCACAAGAAAGATACTGGGAGACTTAATCTAGAGAAGTTAGTGTACCAGGGGAGTGGAAGGAAGGTGGAGAAGTTTACAATAATCCCAAGGTTTCCACTTTGGATGATTAACAAAACACTAATAAAGTAATGGAAATGGCAAAGAGAGGACAAAAGGTTGGTTTTGGATTTTTGAATTCACATGTCTTGATTCTGAGATGCTGACAGTGTATCTATAAGAAAAAACTTAAAGCATAGGAAAAAGAAGATTGGGCTCTGAAATAAGACATACCTAGGTGTGAATGCTTTCCCTACTACATATTTGGGTAAATTACTTCATCTCCCTAAGCTTCTGTTGCCTCATCTGTAAAATGGAAATAACTTTGCACCTAATCAGAGGTTTATGTGTGGATATAATGAAGTAATTTATGTTAAACTTTTCTCATGGCACATGATGTAATGTGGCTCAATTGTGGCTAGCTACTTTTGCTCATAATGTTGTTGTTAGTAGGCAGGAGGAAATATGGGCCCAGAAATTGTGAGAGAAGCCATGACTAAACGTATAGTTCTGTATGCCATCCCCGAAGCATGGCTGGTTGGAGCCATTTTAATGGAGGAAAACAGATTATCAAACCTTGGGGAAGTATCCATATTTAGGAGATGGGAAAGAAGGTGATTCATTAAAAGTGTCAGAGAAAGAGGAACAGGAGATTCTAGAGCGAAAATTCCTGAAGTCATGGAATTCCAAACAGGTACATTTCAAAAAGAACTGGTAAGCAGGGTCAAATTTTGCTAAAATCTTAAGAAGAATGTGGGTGGATAGAAGGCTTTTGAATTATTTAGGTCATCGCTACCCTTCAGAGGCTTATCAGAGGAGTAGGTTTCTGGATTTTGGCCTTTGGCAAGGTTTCCTCCAAACTGTACTTGATGGTGACCTCACATTCCATAGCATTATTTATGCCTGTCAACCACCTCCTTGTACCTAGGAGTCTTGAACATCTGAGCCATATTGTAGGTTGAGAATTTCTAAAGCCTTCTACAAACCTTCCATAGCCATCAGAGACACATTAACAGTAAGCATCATGCCTACGTTTGTTTAAAATGAATGGAATACTAATACTTTGAAGTTGAATGTCACTTTCTACTTTCAATGCATTTTTGCTTAGACTAGTTAATTTTATCCTTACAACTACCTTGTTACTTAGGTAAGGGAAGTATTATATTTTCCTGTTTTATATGCAAGGGATCCAAACTTTAAATGTTAAAAAAATGAACAGGTAAAAAGAGTTGGGGCTTGAATTTAACACCTAGTCATGAATTTGCACCAAAACTCATGCTAGTCTCTCCCCTGCTTTATACACCCTCTCTTTCCTTCTTGAAATTTTTCCCTGTGTTCTCATTTAACAAAATCCTTTCTTCCTTCTTACATCATTTCTTTTAATTTCTATTCTTCTTTTTATTCTTTATAAATATCTTTAATTGATATCTCAAGTGACTAATCATTTCAGGCCATGATGTGAGTCCAGGCTACATTTTTATTTGAGGTGAAAGAGGAACGGTGAACTCTCTCTATCAGCCTGATTTGGGCTCTGAAAAAGAAAAGACAGAAAGAGAAAGGGAAAAAAATCCCATGATTAGGGGTTTAGCAAAAGCAGTAGATAGTCTTGGTTGTCATGGAGACATCACAGCCCCTGCTTTATATGCAGATAATGTGCAGGAAGGGTAGACAGGAAGATTTGCTATAGATACGGTTCACAAATGGTGAAATGGTAGCAATAGAAAAGCTGCTGGCCTCGGGAGGTAGGCATCGCCAACACAGGTGTAGGCAGGAAGAACGTCAGAAGCAGAGGTTGAGCTAGAGGGTTTGGCTGAATGTCTATGAAAGAACTTGTATGGTTATCATTAATGCTGCTTCCTGAACGCTCTGGCTCTCTTCCTCCAAAGTACATGATAGAACTAATACTTTTGGCACCTTTGAGGGTGGGAGGATCCATATGACTAGTTCTGGCCAATGTGCTTTGAGCCAAAGTGACATGTGTCATTTCTAGCTCTAACATTTAACTGCTGGTGCAAAACCCTCCAGAGCTCTATTTGCCTTTAGCCCAGTGGTTGGCAAAGTCTATTAGCTTGGGTTCCTGAGTCCCTACCGGGAGGAGAGCAGTGAGGGGAGCCGCCCTGTTGACCCACATCGGCCGTGCAGTGTGAGAACGAAATGAGCCTTTGTTATTTAAAACCACTGAGACTGCTGCGTGGTTTTCACCTCAGTGTTGCCTAGCTTGTCCTGGCTAATAGAGCTCACGAATGGTAAGGGTAAAATTGGCAGGCTTTATGTGAGAAGTTTTTCCAGTTATTTACTGCTGTGTAATGAACCATCCCAAGACTTAGTGGCATAAAATAACGAATGTTTTCTTGGGATTCTGTGGGCCAGGAATTCAGGAAGGCAAATTGGGGATGGCTTTTCTCTGCTCCATAATGGCCAGTGTGACTAGGATGGCTGGGTATTAGATGGCTTCCTCACTTACATGCCCGGTACTTGGGCTAGGACAGCTGAAGGACAGGCTAGGCTGGGCCTGTCCACAGGAACACCTCCCTGTGACTTCTCTATGTTGTTTGGGCTTTTCACAGCATCATAGACAGAATTTGAAAAGAAGCATCCTGAGAAGGAGCATTCCAGAAGGCCCATGTGGAAGCTTCATGGCCTGTTATTACATATAGTGTTGGATCTGTGCATTCTCTGAGTTATGAGAGAGTCATAAGGACAGCCAAGAATCCGGTGGGGGGATCTGAAGGGAGGTGTGCAATTAGACTTTGCTTCTCCATGAGAGGAATATCTAAGAATTTGCAGCCATTTGTAAAATCATCATGGAAGGGTAAAGAAAAGCTTGCATAATCATGGGAGGAAACTGATGTGGATTGTGGTCAAATCACAGTTCATTTCATAAAAACACAGTCCTACCTCTGTTCTGCACCTTATCATACACATTCCCATGCCTTGCCTCAGGTGATCCTCCCAACGACCCCCTAGTGTAACGCAGACTGTTAGTTTTATCCCTAGAATACAAAAGAGTAAGAGAGATTCTGAGAGGAGCCTGAACTAACTAAATACTATACCGCTTGATGGATAGATGTTTAAATCTATGTTCTAACATTTCAAACTACATTCTACACCTGACGCTGAATGAAACAAATAATATTGAGTGCTTACCAGTAATGAAGCACTCTCTTAGTTGCTGTGAAGGTACAATGACAAGTAAACTATCTCTGTAAGCTAGTAGAGGAGACAAACTTGTACATAAAAAGCAAAACAAAAGCGCTCACGATAAGAGCCCAGTGACAGGGATGGGTAGAGGAAGGGGCACTTAGTTCAGACAATGAGGAAGTTGTCTTAACGCTGAGCCTGAAAGAATGAGAAATGTTTAGATTATGGAAAAGGCGTGGCCAGGCCTCTCCAGCATGAGCAAAGGCACAAAGTGTGAACATACGTGTTCAGAGTTTATTCCGGAAGAAGAAAGTGTGGCTGGAGGATAAGACAAAATATGAAGAGAGGACATCTAACACTGTACATTAGTCAATTCACCTCCAAGTGTCTCAAGCCCATCTATGCTGTCTTTATTTTGAGAGCTATGCAACAGAATATATTAAATGTTTTTCATGTATAAATTGTTTTCCATCTCTGCGGAGCTTGACTCATCATCACCATGGTCTCATAAAGTTCTTGAAAAATCCTCTCTCAGTCGATGGCTTCACTCTCATTGGTTGCTACTCTCTTTGGTTACAAACTGCTTGTCCTCCCAGCAGAGTCTTTATTAGTCGTTTACCTCCCCGTATAGACAGACCAGAAATTAGTAATAATTTAGGTGGTCTTAAAATTTTCCTAGAAACCTTCTTAGAGGAATAAGAGATAACTATTACAGAAACAGGTAGAGAACTATTAGCTAATTTTATAGAATCACCCTTTCAATGATCTAAGTCTAAAATAACATTGAAAAAATAAAGCATCTTCCTTCTAGGCTGGTTTTCAAAAGGATCGTTTTCCACTCAATTCTTAACACCCTTCTCTAGGCTCCTCCCTCCTGCCCCACCCCCAGTTCCTGTGCTCCTCTCCTTCCTCAAATTACTCAAAATCCATTACCTATTTGTCTATTTCCTGTCATTCACCATTAAACGCCCTTCTGGTTACAACAACAGGGATTAAAAGCTTTGCATTTACAGAAAAGTATTATCTCCCCAGGATTTTGCTATGTAACTTTTCATGACCACTAGGAGATAGTGAGCACAAAATGATTAAATAGTAATGACCTTGAACTACTGTTGCTAGGAGTATTTAATGTGTTACATTGACGTATAATGGCACTGAGCATATGGATCTGATTTCATTTTATGCTCCAAACAGGAAATTACTTTCTTGCCTAAAGGGTTTTAAATCTTTGTGAAGTTCCCAAGGCGTGGAAAAGAATATTGGTCCTGCAGAGAGAACGCAACGATTAGAGCAGAAGACACGGATCTTGGCCCAAAGAACAAGGCATCACACCATGGGGCCAGCATGTTACAGCATGTATGATGAGCACAAACCTTTCTGTAGAAATCAACTGATGCTGAGGAAATCAACAGGCACAGGACCTGACACATCAGAGTAGCTAAATACATATCTGTTAAGAGAGAGAGAGACTAACACTCGAAGACTGTATTTTGAGCGAGTTCATGAGCATAATTAATACCTTTTTAAAAAATCCTAAGGGAAAGAAACAGATGCTCTTGACCCAATTCTGTACTAATAGACCCGTATGTACAGTATATATAAGGTTACATGATAAATTTTCTGTGTTTCTCATTGTAGAGTGTGGGTTCAGTTAATTTAAATAAACATTTTTGCCATTTTAATAAAGTTCACAATGAAATACCTCCTGTAGATATTGTTTAATATGGATTTCTAAATGCAGCGACCCATATCCAGCTCTTACAGTTAAGATTCTGGCGCTTTGATTGGCAAACCAGGAGAGAGATAAGTAACAGAATTAGGTCTTTATGAAATATGCTACGTGTTTCACATGTGATTGTGTTAATTTAGAGAATCGCTTGACCAATGTTACCCACACGTGTAGTAAGAGGAGGAACCAGTATCCAGGTACCAGATTGTCCGGGTTTAAGGCTCAGGCTGTTCCCATTGTTCGCTGCTGCTTCAAGGCTTAGGAAACAATCCCTGCTTCCCCTGGAGCCTGTCCTCAAGGGGGACTTACTAAGGCATTACTCACAGGAATTATCCTGGTGGGTAGAAGCAGAATTCCTGGATTTACTCACTCATTATTTTTTCTCTGGACATTGGCCCCTTTGGTCTTTTGTTGTAATGTAAATACCACACTGTTTTTCTTTTCATTTATACACTTAGGATGAGACCCATAGGAGTTTACAAATGATACTGCTGAAAATAACAATCCTTCCCTTTAATATCTAAGGAAAAATATGCAACTAGTATCTATCCGCATTCTAGAACTTTCCTGTCTGGCTAAGTTTAACATCTTTTGCTGAACGGACGAATGAAAATGACATTCAGTATAAATATTAAAAATGGTGATAAATGTTATGAATTCTACCTCTGAAGGGTCATTTGGGTTCAGAGGAGAGCATCTTAGCTTATAAGTACGTAATTATGCCAAAATGCATCTGCAGGAATGAATAGGCAAATATTGCTCATCTTAAGAGTTATGACTTTGGCAAAATACAGAACTTTCAGGGACTCTCAGGATCTAAGAGAAAATGATTCCTTAGAACTTCAGATGTTAATAATGTCTAGTTGGAAAGAGCTTTTCAACAGTTAGCACTTTTAGAATTGGCATTGGCTTAAATGTTTTTAGACCCTTTACACAAAATTAAAACATATATCAAATACTCAAAGCAATGACTTTTCTTTAACAGAGTCTTGCATCAGGGAGATAACATAGACTAAAAGGAGGTACACGTAGATAAACAAACAAATCGCCTTAAGGTCTGTAGCTCTCTCCCATTGTCGGCAGCACCTAATTTTGTGTAGAGGATATATATTAACCTCTCACTCTTTTCCACAAATGAGCATACGAATCATATGGGAAATAGTTTTAAAGGCATTTTTGATCTCTTGGGCCCACTTCTTGACAGACTGCTCTTATAATGGTCCCAAGAGCAACAAAAAGGTGTCGCCTGTTTTCAAGGGCAATCGGCTCATTAGTAATGGAGCTGACACGGCCAATTTAAAGTATTTTTAAGTCAGCCTGACTAAAATGGACACAACTGCATTACCTTGCTGAATTTCACATAGCTAATTCAAAACACAATGTAATGACATCCCATCCTATTAAGCAATGCAGTTGGGCACTCATTTGACTTAGGAATAGTATCATTCAAGAGCAGCCAAATGTGTGTATATGCCTCAGAGGAAAGCATTCAGACACTATGATGAAGATTAGCAAGTAGTTTTTAAGACTAAGTATGTTGCAGATGTATTTACATCACTAAATATATTTTGGTTAAAGTTTTTAAGATTTATTTAATTGTTGAAATACATAAAATAAAAACATAATTTGTATACCTAAACATATATACACACATATATAATTTAAAATAAAAATGCTGATAAATAGCATCATGTTGAACTATTTTAAATTAAGAATATACTCTGGTTGTAGAGACTGGATAATTTGGACCAGAAAGGATACTGGTCCTCAGTGCTATGAAAAGGAAGCTGGGGCCAGGGCTGAGGAAATTAACCTGGCTTTATGACTGGGCTTCCAGTGGATCGGTGGCCAGCATCCAATAGATGGTGTCCAAAGGGTGATGCACACGGCTTGAGATCCCTGCTTGATAAAGCAAGGCAGGAAGGGTTTGCAAGAAGTAACAACAGTCAGGATAGAGAACAAGGCTGCATCATGGTTCCAGATGGTCTCTCCCTAAGCCAGGATTATAGAGAGCAAGGCGCAGCCCCCAGAAGTTGAGCCAGGGCCCTCAGGTTCTAGTGTCAGCGGGAAATCATGCTGCTAAAGCCAGAAAAGCACAGTTGCTAAAATGGTGTGTGGGCTTTGGAAGCAGTTCGACCTGGATTATAACCTGGCTCTCCCACCTACTCATCATATTTTGTAAGCTCTCTAGGCTTAACCCCTCTAAACCTCAGTATTATCCTTGGTAAAGTGGAACTAACAATACCTTGAAAGATTTTTTTGAGGATTAAGTGATATATAGTAGAATCTAGTGGTTAAGGATGCAGAGATTAAGAATATAAAGATTGAAGGTATAGGCTCTGGAGCTGGACTCCTGGAGTTTGGCTGCTAGCTGGTTACTTGGGGCAACTTACTTAATTGTCTTTCCCTTGGTTTTCTCATCTCTGTGAAAGAAATGCTAATGCACCTGTCTCTCAGGGTTTGTTGTTAGAACAGTGCCCCGTATGTAATAGCCATCGATAAAGTTAATTATTATCTATAATCCTATGTCAAAGTACAAAAGATTTTGGTACTGTTGATATCATTCTTAATAAGGCCAGTCGTGTAGACAGGTAAACACGGCGGAGAACAGGAGACACCTGCGGTTAGCAAGCCCCTGTGGAACCAGGGCTGGCTCTAGATGTTCAAATCACTAGCCTTATCCCGGATATGTTGCTGGAGTCTACGTGTTCATGTGCCATTTGCTATCACCAAGAACGCCTCAGCATCTGAGTAGCGAAGGCCACGGCTAAGTGAAAGGGCCAGAAGCCAAGGCCCAGCAAGGTGGGGGAAGTGAAGAAATACAAGACCGTGTGGTCACTGTTATAGGCTTAAGGAAAAACACCATGTGTCTGCTTAGAATTTTGTTATATCTTTCTCAGGATTATTGCCTCATTTCTGGCTTGTTCTGCTCTGCTAAGAGGATGTGTCAAAATAAGTCATTCCCCACGGGGAACATCACTGTAATTGCATTTTTTAGATTTACACTAAAGAACATTCCTAGACGCTCAGTTTCTCAGTGTCCTGGTTTCCTTAACTATAAAATGAAAGGAATTGAGGAGAAATTCTGTAATAACCTTTCAATTCATAAATTATATGATTCTATGATCACATACCAGTTTTGGCTTTCCATAGAATGCCACCTTCAGAGACTAGGACATATGGTAGCTGTAACCATATTTTCATAAAGTCCTTATGAAACTTGGTGTAACTAAAAACCTCTGGATTGGGTCCAAGGTCATTAAACCAAATTCTGTGATGTAGTGGGCTCTATTCTGTAGAGATTTTAGTTTATAACGTGTGCATTAAATAAAGTAATTTATAATGAACTAAAGCCTGAGGGAGATCTGACTATTTTTCAGTATGTTCTGTCTTACCATTTTCTGTTAGACAGTAGAATTGCCTAGAAAGGAAGTTACCTTGAAACTTATATCTATGATTCCTGCTGGAAGCTTCTCACTTTACCTTATTCTTTAAGCCTTATGGCTGTTCTGAGTTCTGTGTCAGACAAATTCTAAAGTACTCTTGGCTTTGTAAATTTCACGTCTCAATAACTACCATTCTTCTTCAGAAGCATTTTGTTTTTTTCTCCTATGATGTATTTATTTTGTCATCATAGCAATAATGGACATCTCCTGGGTGCGTACCATGTGCCAAGCTCTGTGCTCAGTGTATTACGTTCATGATCTCATTTAATCTGCACAGGAACCCTGCAAAGCAGTGCTAGGATTACTCCCGTTTCATAGAAGAGCAAATTAAGGCTTTGAGAGGTTAAGTATCTTGCTCCAGGTCACACAAGTGGTTAAATCAGGACCTCAACTACCAAGTTCATGCTTTTAATCTTTCAGCTTTCGAGATAAGCATGAGGGAGAGTTTGACAATGAGGATGGCAAAAGCGTCTGAATTTAGATGTGTGAGCTTCACTAACAGAAAACCCTCAAGATTTTCAATTCTACTTTATTTGAGCATTGTAGTTGTTTTGTAGAGCTTGAGGATTCTTTCTTATGGCAAGTGTTTTGCTTTCTATGTCTTTCTACTGTATTTTTCTCAGAGTTTTTAAATTAAACCTATTTTTATCAAAACTCACAATTCACCCATGCTTTCAGAAAGTTTGGTGATTATTTCTGTTTGGAAATGGCTTATAAAACTTCCCTGGAGGATCTTTGCCTTTTGTGCTCTAGAAAAATAAATTATTTTGAGTTGCCTTCATCCTCAAAGAGCCATTATTACCAACTGAATCGTTAGCATCACAAATAGGCCAAAGGGTAAGAGGCTTTTATTGATACTCTTCATTAAAATATTCATAACCAGGAATTTAAGATGCATTCCCTGTTGAGTGTAATCAAGCTATTATTGCGTGTGTGTATCTTTTACCTACTTATTTTTTTAAAAGTAATTTTCCAAAGTAAAAAAGCATTAGACCTTTTAAGCGGAACGCATATTTTCGTTTTGGTGTAGGGTGGGAGATGGGCAGAGGGCATGTGAGAGAGGCTTTTTTCCCCCTAATATGCCCTGTTAATTAATTATTTAACCAACAAGTGGGGCAAGGTACAAGGCATAGGGTTAGGTATTTTGGTAAATACAGGGAAATAAAAAATATATGGTTTCTGGGGCGACAGGATGTATACTTGAAGGAATAAAGGGCAACTTATGAAATCTCAAAAGAATACTGACAATACTAAATGCTTGAAAGAGAGGAAGTTGTACGGGGTTGCTGTGGAAGATTTAACAGAAGAGGTGAGAGTTGATCTTATCTCCGAAGGATGAACAGGAATTAGATGCAGGGAGGTATATAATTAACTAAAGCCAGGTGCAGGACCATGACATCAAGGCACACTCAGGACAGCAACTGAGTCCTCCTGGCTCAAGGGGAAAGTCTGAGTAAGGGCAAGGTTAGAGAAAAAGGAGACATGTAGCTTGTATTCAGTTGGTAAAGAAGTTTGAGTGCCAATCAAAGAAGTTGGGTTGTAGTCATCAAAGAGGTACTGCGAGTTTGAAAGTGGACAACTGACATGATGTTGTTTAAGGATAATTTTTAAAGAAAGGTAGAATCATGATTCTCCTACACGACACAAAATAAATGTGTATTAAAGATTTTACTTAACTCACAATAAGGGAATTAGGCAAATGTTCAAAAAAGAATCCAATAAGCAGACAGACACATGTATCTATCAGGAATATTGAAATAAAAGTGAAAATGGAGGCAAAACTGTTTTCTCACAGAAGGCGGGACTGTCTCTCCACTGGACAGAATTCACTGGTTTGTCTATAGGCAAAATTTATTTTGCATTTTTATTAACTATCTCCAACTTATAAAGTTACAAGAATCAGAAGACCCAGAAGCATATAGTGTTATACAAGTTGCGTTGAAAGAAAGACTAGAGGTTTCCATAGGAGTGGTTAGTATGTTTATAATGTGAATGGTATGAAAGAAGGGAATGCAAAAGATATACAAGTAAACAAGTTGCTTGGGTGTAATTTCATTATCAGTCATGAAATTACAAGGGAGAGTGAGGAATCCATGATTAATCTGAGTTTCTAACTTACGTCATTGGGTAAGTAATAGTACCATTGACTGGTTTTTAAAAATTATGAGATCAATTTTATACAAATTGAGTCGAAGTGCCATTGAAATGGAAATGTCCAATTGCGTCTTGCTTATTTCCTTCCCACAGTGGGAAGTGCATGTTCTGCTGCCCTTTACTATTATGCTTTCATTAGGAATTTAAACTCTGCTGGGATGGTGGGCCCTACTCCTGTGAGCTGAGCCTTTTGGTAAGTAGGGTGAAGGTCAAATGTGTAGGATCTTATCATTGGATAAGGCATTTTGTTTCCAGAAAGGCCCTGAAATGAAAATATGTTTCTTTGCAGGTAAGATCTTCCTTCTTTGAGGCTAATGCTACCAGATTAATGTGTTAAAGGAAGAAGAGGGTCCAGAGAAGATATGACTCAGGGATGGTGAATTTTGGGGCTGGAAAATAGCAAACATTTACTGTGTGATTTTGTGTGCATAGCGCTACGCTAGGCACTTTTTTGGCATTAGCTCCTGTTACCTTCACAGGAACCCATGGGAGTAGGTGACATTATTATCTCCATTTACCAATGAGGAAACTAAGAGTTGCTACTTGCCAGGGCTCACAGATATATTATCATCAGAACCAGGACTGAGCTCCTACTAGAGACTCCAGATTCCACACAGATTCCACCCAACTCCACAGCCGCTTCTTTGACGAGGAGTGAAAGGTTTGCAATCACAGCTCTTCAAGAGAAGGCAGAATCAGGATGAGGATCGTAGGGAGAAATCTGCCCAGAAACCTGAGGTTACTGAGTGTCTGGGGACAGGGACATCAAGGTGCACAATGAAAGAAGGATCATTCCAAGTGGAGAATCGGGGCTTTATTTAATTCAAGAGAAAAAGGATATAAAATTTAATGTCAGGATCGTGTCTTCATAGAGTTATGTCTTTGCTGAAAATCATTATTCTGATGGTTAGGAGTGTGGGCTATGAAAACCACCCGTGCATTCAAAAATGTAGCTGTCACTTACTAAGCAGGTTAACCCTGAGCACTGTGCTCTATCTGTGTTGTAGTTTCCTCAACCCTGAAACGCAGACGATAACTTCATAGCATTATCACGAGGAATCAGTAAGTCAAATTGGAGAGCACTTAGAACAATGTCTTAGTAAGCATTCAATAGCATTTGCTAGTATAATTATCATTAATTATAATAATGAGCTAGTTCTCTTTCCAGAGTCTTTGAATATATCGTGGTTGTGTTAGAGTTCTCCAGAGAAACAGAACCAATAGGATGTGTATACATAAAGATATTTATTTTATGGAATTGGGTTATGTAATTGTGAAGGCTTGGTGAGTCCAAAAGCTGATGGGGCAGACTAGAAGGCTGGAAACTCAGGAAAGAGTTGCAGATTGAGTTCAAAGATTGACCCAGAAGGGTCAATATTGCAGTCAAGTCCAAATCCTTCTTGTTGGGAGAGGTCAGTCTTTTGTTCTTTTCAGGACTTTGACTGGATGGGGCCCACCTCTGTTATGGAAAACAATGTGCTTTACTCAAAGTCCACCAATTTAAATGTTAATTTCATCCAATAACACCCTCACAGAAGCATCTAGAATAATGTCTGACCAATGTCTTAGGCAGTTCAGGCTGCCATAACAACATGCCATGGACTGGTGACTTAAACAACAGGCATTTATCTCTCACAGTCCTTGTAGGGCCTGGGCCTTGCTTGCTCAGCAAGAGCCCACAAGCCCATTCCAACCATGTGTCCTTCTGGCTCCCTTCTGGGAGGGATTTGTAACCATCCGGCGCCTGGCCAGCCTGGGTCCTACCTTACCTCACTCAAAGAACATCATGTCTTAAAAGGACACAGAGCCCCTCCATGTGAGCCACTCTTTCTGGGAATACTGGTTGTACCCGGGACAGTCCCTCTTGGCAAGCATATAGCTGTTGTGTCCCCTGCCTATACAAGAAACCCCCTCCCCACCAGTGGTTGCAGGTGCACATTGCCATCCAGCCGGCCACCACTGGACATCCCTGTAAGTAACTCCCAATAAACCTGTATGTCTCGTTTGCTGTCTCTTGGTCTTTTCTTTGGTCTCTCTGCAACCTTTCCCACACTGCTCACCCAACTGGGTATGCATCCAGACAACTCTGGAGGCTGGAAGTCCAAAATCAAGGAGCTGGCAGACACGGTGTCTGGTGAAGACCTTCTTCCTGGTTTGCAGATGGCTATCTCTTGCTGTATCCTCGCATTATGGAGAGAGAGAGAGGAGAAGAGAGGAAGGCAGGCCCTAGTCTCTTCCTCTTCTTATAAGGAAACAAATCCCATCACAGGGGCTCCATCCTCATGACCTCAATAAAACTAATTACCTCCCAAAGTCCCCACCTCTTAATACTATCACATTGGGGTTAGGGTTTCAAAATATATGAATTTTGCAGGGACACAAACAGTCAGTCCTTAACAACCAAATATCTGGACACTGTGGCCAAGCCAAGTTAGCACATAAAATTAACCATCACAGTGGTAAATCACCTTAGTCTTTGCACCACAGAGTTGGCCTACTTGGTCTGCTTATTTAGTACTATAGAAAAATGTACTTATAATTGCATTCCATGAGTCAACCATTTCTTGACAGAGTATATCGTTTAGAGTATACGTCTTTCATTCTATTGTCTCATATGATGTTAAAGGATTTTTCCTTACCTCTTGTGTATTATGCTAGTGGGACCAGATGCTAAACCTGAGGTCTAGCCTTCTTGGGAAGTGTTCAAAATCATCCTCTTTAAGACTCCTACATACATACAGTCAAAGCTCATTCCTTTGGAGTAATTCATAATGAACTCAAGAAGGAATAAAAGCAAATGAGGCTAATGGAAATTTATTCAGATTAGGCTTTAACTTTTTATAAAATCTTGTGTGTGATCTTACTGTTTGCTTCTTTAAGCAAAGTTTGAAGAGCTCCAAGCCAAGAGGTTTGTACTGCAGATGATGCTAGCATTGCTGCTGTTGAAAAATTTCTTTTGTGAGATCTTTCATTTTTTCCACCAGGCACTCTCTTGAGAATAGCTGTTCTTATTCTGTGACAGAGCCCCACTACATAGACCTTTGGAAATGCTGCAGGAGCGGCTGGCCATCTGTTTATCTGTTAATCATTCTGAGTGCTTATTGAGTGGCCCAGTCTTCATTCAGGGATCTCTGGAGTGTACCTCAGTCACAGCCAGGATGATAGTTCTGTGAGTAGAGTTTTTAGTATTTGTCTGGCAATGACAGTCTCAGGCAAGAAATTATTTTTTTGTCCAGGGTTCATAAAAACGCTTATGATAGAGTTTGTACTTTAGTCGGAGTCCGACAGTACAGTTATTTTCTTCATTATCAAATAAGGAAGTTGGAAGTTCTTTTTCCTAGGATGTTGACTTGATGCTAATTTTAAACATAATTTTTCTTGTCAAAGTATTTTAAATTGTGTAATTAATATGTGCTCACTATAACTATTGAAACAATGAAAAAATTACTAAGCAAAAGCTAACAATTTCCTTCCACTTCCTTGAGGAGACCAACGCCAACAATTTGATGTCTATCTTTAACCTTTCTCCAAGGTTATAGAAACATTCACACACACGCACTTTGGTGTTGCTTGTCTTTATAAATGGCAACACACACACACGTTAATCTGCAATTTATTTTTCCTTGTTTAACAATATGTAATGGAAAGCCTTCCAGGTCAACAGATATATTTCTTATTTTTAAAATAGCTACTCTTTTAACCTGGATTCCCCCAAAAAGCCTGAGACAAGGACTTGTCTGCAGGTAGTTTATTCCAGAAAGTGATCCCAAGGACCAGGAGTAGAGAATGAAACCGGGAGAAGGGAAAGTCAACCAGTGGTTCCTTACCAAGCTGGTCAGAACTGTGAGAAACTGGGAGTTCTGCAGAGCAGTGCAGAATGCATCTCAGAATTGTCTGCCCAAGGAACAGAGGAGAAACCATTTATATACTGGTCCCCATTCCCTAGTGGTCAAGATGTGCCTCATGCCCTTTTCAGTTTTAGGTTTACATATGTGTTGGAATGGCTATGAGTTCCTACAAATATCCCAAGTGTTGATGACAGAGACTCTGGGCATAAAGTAAGAAATCTATGATGCAGCTGATGGAAGGTGCTGTTAATTCTACCTGCAAGCAGCTGGTTGCTACAGCAACAGCTGGGCTAAAATGCGGACTGAGAGGATGTGAGATGATACCCGAGAGATGTCTAAAGCAACTGCAGAATGTTCCATAACGTGCGTGCACCACATTTCTTTAACTATACACAGTGGGATACATAGTTGTGTTGTTTCCAGTTTTATTTTTTGCCACCACAATGTTGCACTGAACATCCATATACAGATACATACATTCTTATTAGCTGGTGCTTTCATGTCCATATAATATATTCCCCAAAGTGGAATTGCTGGTTCAAAGCACTTTCCATCTGTTAACTCATTCAGTCCTCTCCACAGCATAGTTATTATTACTGTCCTCATTTTTCACATGAGGAATCAAGGGGGCATGGGAGTCTAGGAAATGAAAGCAGCTAGAGTTTTGTGATGGATATTGAAAGATTAAAGATAAGATTCCAAAAATTTCTTGGACAGTAAAATATAAAAGATTTTAATATTATTAAATCAATGTGTTTTATTTCTTTAGCCTGCAAATCATATTTCCTTGCAGCCATGTAAGCATCATCTCTCCAGGGGAGGGAGGAAGGTGGATGCCAGTCCCAAAGAAGAGGAGGCTCTGACCTAGCAGAACTCTTTTCACACAAGAAGGTGAAGTAGAAGGCCAAACCCTTGCAGGCAGGCTTCCCTGGAAAGTCACCATGGGTATAGGGTCAAGAGAATGATCCTTAGCTGAGGGCTATAATGTTGAATCCTTGAATTGTAGCTTTTTGCAGGGGAGAACTCCGGGCCCTGAGCAAAAGAAGAGAATTCATGTTTATGAACCCAACTCAGGCATTAAAAGACAGTAAGGGAACCAGCTATCAGGCAGACACTAGAATGGGCAAGTTATAGGGCACATAATTGGGGTTAGATTACAGAAGTCTTTGGTAATAAAATAATACCTTACTTTGTTGGAGTAGCTCTCAGTCAAAATGTCTGAGATTCTTGAAGGAAATTCAGCATCATATTCATTTTGTGACTCTGGTATTTAGGAGGTGCTCCTCCAAGCACAGAGGAAGAAGCGCTATGTTCAGATGGAACCAAGAACAGACAAGACACAATATGAAGATCCTTTATGAGGCAGAGATGAGGAACCTAAATATCTGCCAGTCAGTTCTGTTCAACCTTGACTGCACTGGTTCTTGCGATCAGCCGTAATCCTAAGGACAAAAGCCTCACAAATGGATGACACAGGGTTCCTGGACTCAATGAGCTGAAGTTCTGATGAGTATAATCAGTGTGTAAACAGCTAACTTGAATATGATCTGGTGTGTTGTATTAGACTTCTATCGCTGCTGTAACAAATTACCACAATTTTAATGGCAACACAATTTGTTTTCTCACAATTTCTATAGGTCAGAAGTCCAGGTGAGCTCAGCTGGGTCCTTTGCTTAGGACTTCAGAAGGCTAAAATTAAGGTTTGGGCTGGGCTGCATTCCTTACTGGAAGCTCTGGGGAAGAGTCCGCTTCCAAGCTTACTCAGGTTGTTGGCTGAGTTCCCTTTCCTGTGTCTGCAGGCTTGAGGTCTCTGCTTCTTCGCTGGCTGTCCTCCAAGGGCCAGTCTTTGCTCCTTGAGCGTCCTGCATTCTTTTTCATGCTTTGCGTGCGGACCCCTCCAGCAATGGTGGGTCAAGTCCCTCTCAAGCTTTCAATCTCTTTTCTTTTCTCACATCTCTCTGACTCTAGCCAGGGAAAGTTCTCTGCTCTAAAGGGCTTATAGGATTAGATTGGGCCCACCTGGATAACCCAGGATACTCTCTTTAGTTTAAGGTCTGTAATTCTATCTGCAAAGTCCCCTCTGCCATGTAGTGTAACACATTCACAGGTCCCAGAGACTAGGGCAGGAACGTCTTTGGGGGTTCATTCTGCCTACTCTATATATAATGAACGCAGCATGAACAAAGTGTTCATGGGAATGCAAAGAAAGGATGTGATAATTCTGACTAGAGAAAAGGCAGCGCAGAGAAAGTCTTCATCAAAGACGCAACATTTGAATTGTATTTCTAAGGAGGAATGTGATTCAGCAGAGAGAGTGGGTACATAAAAGTTTATTTCAGGCAAGTACACAGTCAGGAGGACATGAAAACACTTGCCATGTTTGGGACTGGCGAACAGTGTAGTATAGCTAAAACAGGCCTGGGTTGGAATCCTAGCGGTGCCGCGCTGCTAGTTATATAGTCTTGGACAAGTCCATCTCAGCCTTGGTTTCTTCTGTGTAATGGGGGTCATCATAGTACCTATCTCACAGAATGTGAGGATTTAATGAGCTAAAATACCAAAGCACATAACACAGTGTCTTTCACATTGCAAATGCCAGTTGAAGACAGCTACTATTATTAACATTCCTGTTATTATTGTTACTAGAGCTGGAGAGGATTGGGAAAGAATGGAGAGGCGGTGGGAATGGGTGAGCCTGAAAATGTAGGCTGGGGTGAGAGGGCGATGCCAGAGTGGGGCAGTATTAATCACAGTTCTTTTGGAACCATTTTCTTCTTTTGGCTTATCTGACATCACTCGTCTCTGGATTTTATCTTACTTCTGAAGATCTCATCTTAATTTTCTTTGGTGGGTTATGCTCTGAGTCCTCCAGACCCCTTCTGACACCGGGTCCTTCGCCTAGAAGATCCAGCCTATTTGCATGGATTTAATGACAATGTCTTTATCTCTGGCCCCAACTTCTCCCTTGAACCGAGACCTGCACTTGGATATTTCAACCTAAATATCACCCCCCACATATCGTTCATGTGCCTTGACTACTCCCTACTCTCCCACTCACCTTCAGTACCACCTCGCAACACCATACCCAGGAACTATTCATATTCCAGTGTTTTCTGTCTCAGTTCTTGATATACACATTCCCAATGATAATAATAGTTGCAATAAATAAGTCCCGGGGTGCTGTTATTTTCTCAGTTACTTTGCATATGTCGTTCCCTTTGCTTGGCAAACCTGTCCCAAGCTCAGACATTTCCCCCCTCTGAAGCCCCTAAAACAAGTGATCTCTCCCTATTCTATGCTGCTTCTGCACCTCGCACACACTCTTGTAGTTGCATATATTGCATGTATTGTAAATAGCTATTAATATGCCTGACCCTCCTAGAAGACCACTGTGGGCTCCTTAAGAGTCCAGGTCTTTTCAAATCTTTGTATTCATCGTACTTAGCAGACTGCGTGGCTTGTAGTAGTAGATACTAAAAAAATGGTTGTTGAAATGACTGAGTTTATCTTAGAGACAACAGGGAGTCACCAAAGTCAGTTTTTAAGTTAATGAGTGACATTATCAGATAAACGTTTCAGCAAGATAATTCTGGCAGCTGTACTAGATGGATTGGTGGGAAGTGAGAGACAGGTGGCAGAGAATCTATTTAGGATCCAAATGAGATCTTTATAATCCAAATGAGAGATGATAAAGGTCCAGCAGAGACTGTGGAAATGAAAAAGAGTGAATAAGTCTGAGAGATTATTCAGGCAGGATTTCTATGACCTACTGAGCGATTGGGCAATGGAGATGGGGGAGAGAGGAGTCCAGGACAACACTGCAGCTCCAGACTTGGTTGACCAGGGGAAATAAACGTCGAGTTAGAGAGTTGAAGAGGAAGACTTTGTTCATGGGGAAATAATGCTAGCTTTGGTTTCAAACATGTCAAGATAGAGGTGCTGAGGGACATACTGGGAGAAATGTCCAATAGGCAGTTGGAGATAGAGGTCATGTATATAATTTGTATGTTTTAAAACATTCTTCCAAATATGTATGTTGATATTAAGAGTATTTAAATAAATTTATGAAGCATTTCTTACCTTTTATTTTCTAAAATAGAAGGCTTTATCTCCTTTGGTACTAGCTAAGGATAGTGTATGCAGTGCTGTCTGTTGAAAATCAGGAAGAGAGAAATTAAGTTGACAAGGTGTTGGCACCTCCTTGCCACTCCTTTATTCTGACCTCTTCAGTGAGGAAGAACACAAACACACGTGACTGATCATCACGGAGGCAATGGATACACAGAGGTCAAGAATGGAACTTGCTCAAGGTCCTATGGGAAATAATAATGGAACTTTATATTTCCTGACTCCTCGAATGTTTATCTCGAGAGCATTAGACAAATGTAGTTTGACTTTCTCAAAAGACATTGAAGAATACGTCTTTTCTCCTACACCAGATCCAACAATAATGGATCCTTGAAGGGCTGACTTAATGACCGTGTTTCCAGAGAGTATTAGGCTGTCTTGAAGACCTGTGACATTGGCCCTTTAGCTTAACTGAAATCTTGCGATCGTAGACAAGACATTTAGGGCTACCTGTCCCCTGTGACCTCTAGTGCAGTGGAAGAGGCTAAGGGGTACATATGTCTCTGAAAAGGAAGGGAAAGAGAACCGTGAGGGATATAAGATGGGGCAGAATCATTTCCCTGAGGAGTGTGATTGCATCATGCAGGTTCTGTGCCTGCTTAGTGTCTCCAGATACAGATTCAGTATAACCGAGCATGTTCATTCTTACGAAGGATATAAAACAAGTCACAGCTTTCTCACCAGAAAGGCATCTTATTTACCTAGTGCTTACTGGCTGCATAGAAACCACAGACAATAAATCTCTCTCGAACATTTGTGAGATTTCTTCTTAAAATGCAGGAAATGTCGCCCTCCTACAGATTGCAAGCAATTCTAAACTCTTTCCTAAGAGATTTCTTCTTAAACTCTTTGTGCCAAAATGCAATTTATTTTGAGCACTCTTGAGTTTCTTAGGACTTTAATGAGTTTAACGAATGCTTGGCTGTCATTTTTCACATCAATGCTGTCTGTTATGAATAGCCATGAGCTTTAGAGGCTGGCTCTTTATTATGATCTACCAAACCAGCTCCCTCCCTGGCTGGCAGGCAGACATTATACATTTAAAAAATTTGTTTCACTCTGAATGTCATAAGGTACAACAGCAAAAAGTACTATATGGTGGATATCAAAAATAGAAATAATAAGTTCATCAAAATGTTGGTACTTGCTTGTCCTCTCTCATTCTGACCTCCTCAGGGAGGAGGAACACAAATGTCTATCAAGGACCACTGTGGGCACAAGAGATATAGAAGCACCGAAATGGTTAGATACACATGCAGATGGAGGGGGTGCACTATAAGATAATGTGTCACTCAGATCCTGAGTTGGAGACTAAAGCTTTTATGGAAGAAGTGAGGGGATTGTAAATGTAGGAGTCCTAGAGGCTGTCTTTCTCCATTTTTCATCTCACTGCTAAGGGCTTTGGGTCGAGTGTACTTTTTTCCACAGCTTTATTGAGGTATAACTGACAAAAAAAAAATTTTTATGTATTTATGATGTACAATGTGACGTTTTGATATATGTATACATTGTGAAATGATTACCATAAACAAGTTAATTAACATATCCATAACCTCACATAGTTATCTTTTTGTGGTGAGAGCATTTAAGATCTACTCTCTTAGCAAATTTCAAGTACATAATACAGTATTATTAGCTATGGTCACCATGCTGTACATTCGCTCTCCAGAACTGATTCATCCACATAACTGAAATACTCTCCCCTTTGGCCAACAACTCCCCATTTCCCTACTCCCCACTCCCTGGCAAGCACCATTCTACTCTCTGCTTCTATGACTTTCACCTTTTTGGATTCCACATATAAGTGAGATCAGAGAGTATTTATCTTTCTGTGCCTGGCTTGTTTCATTTAGCATAATGCCCTCCAGGTTCACCCAAGTTGTCACAAATGACAACCTTTCTTTCTTTTTTAAGACTTAATAATATTCCATTATATATACATATATATATATGTATATATATATAAAATTTTCTTTATCCATTCATCCGTTCATAGACACTTAGGTTGATTTTATGTCTTGGCTATTGTGAATAATGCTGCAACAAACATGGGAATGCAGATGTCTCTTCAAGATAGTGGTTTCATTTCCATTGGATATATACCCAGAAGTGAGATTGCTGGATCACACGGTAGTTCTATTTTTAGTTTGCTGCAGACCCTCCATAGTGGCTGTACCAATTTCCATTCCCGCCAACAGTGCACAGGGCTTCCTGAGCTGGGTGTACATGCAAGAAGGATAGCAGAGGAACGCCAGGGTGAGCCCTACGGGAAAGACAGGGAGGATCTGACTTCCAGACCCGGTGTGGCTCTAAGATTGAAGGAAGAGTGGCATGAGGGAGACCAGGTGGTCCCTGAGGCTCCAGTATTGTCTGATTTAGCTTCCTAGGTTAGGAGAGAAGATACACATTTGAGGCAAAAGCCCTGGCTGTGAATGAGGAGTGTACACTGGCCTGAGTCATCACTGGAATCTACGGACAGGCCCCCATTCAGTTGAGGAGGGAGAGGCCCTAGCATTTGACAGAGGAAGCCTGGTGGAACAGCATTATCCATAAAATCCTAAGCATGAACTATAAACTGCAAAATGGAAAAACAGAGCTGGTTTCTAAAGAAGATAATTATGTACCCGGCCGTAGCATCCTGATTTAGATATTCTGGTTAAAAAAATAAAAAGGCAATTATGAAGTTTGTCATGTGGTGTTGGAGAAAATCTCCCTCTTCAGCTCCAGGATTCTTCAAGACAATTTGGTTTCCACCTGGCTGCCCAGAAAGAATTGCTCGGCTGCTATAGCAACTGTGTCCCTGGATATATGGCAGTTGACAAAAGCCCATTTTATATGCTGATTTTTATGCTTAGAAACGTAGGCTGGGCTGGCAAGATGGATAAAATAACAAGCTGGATGATAAAACTGCTGTAAGACAATGTTTAACGCTCCTGTCTTTATCTCACACCTCACGTCCCAACCATCACCAAATCCTGTCAACTCCGCCACTCCTACCTGATCTAAGGCACCGCCATCCCTCATCCAGATTCTCACAGTAGCCTCCAAACTGGTCTGTTTCCACTCTCGTCTTTCTTCCTTCTACTCTCTAAACAGCTGTCAGAGTGGGCCTACTAAGACACAATTCAGATTACTTTATTCCTTTGATTTAAGGCCTCCAATGGTGTATTAGTCAGCTCCCGCTTCGATAAGGCTTGTAAACAAACTGCTCCAACTCTCAGTAGTTCACAATAGCAAGGATTCATTTTTCGTTCCCACAGGTCAGCTGGGGTGGCTCTGCTTCCAGCCTCAGGATGGGTGCTGGTGTGCTCCCTGAATCTTGTCCTGGGGCCCCAGCTGAAGGTGCAGTGACTCTTGGAGCCTACTGCTCCAGTGGTCATCAGGGGGCTCCAGAGGCCACAGCAACCCACAGGAGCACGTTTAAGCCTTCTCCTTGTGTACATTTGCTCACGTTCCGTTGACTGAAGCAAGTCACACGCATTAATGGTGCGAGGGAATCTTCTCTGCATATGTGGGAGGGAACTGCAAAGAAATGTAGCCAAGGGTGTGAGTGTGCAATCCTGTTACAAGCAAGTGAACAATTGTGACCAATAATCAAATCTCCCCAAAACAGCTTCTCATAGCACTTGGAAAAAACCCCCAAACTACAGCCCTGACCACAGCTGACAGGACCTGTGTGATCTGGCCTCTGATGGCCTTTCTGAAACAATTTCTACCGCTTTTCTCCTTTCTCTCTCCGTTGTAGATGCTTTGGTCCTTTTTCCATTCTTTGAACCCTCCAAGCATGTTCTTGTCCTCGGACTTTGACATTCATAACTCCTGCTGTCCCAAATTCTCCCGTCTCCTCTGCACAGCTGACTCCTCTTTGCCTCATTCTGGCCTCTGGTCAATGTCTCCTAAGAAAGCCTTCCCGGGCTGCGCTGTTGAACACAGCAGCGCTTGCCACACTCCTTTTTAACCTGCTTAATTTTTTTCACAGCACTTAACACTACCTGTCATGTGTTCTAAATGTCTTTATTTACTTGATTTTTCCTGTCTCTTCCAAGAGAAAGTGAAGTCTGTGAAGGCAGGGCCAGTGACATTCCCGGAACAGAGTAGGAGCTCAAAATACAATTGTTGAATGAATGGATAAACTGAACTGCAGTCACTTCCAGGTTCCATTTGTTCCCTGTTGCTCCACACAACCTTCGAAGCCTTGGGAATATGCTGGCAGGTGGCCATGTAAGGACATAGAACACTCAAGGCCAAGGGCAAAGCTTTTTTTTCCCTATAGATTCTTATATACAAGCTCCTTCCACAGATGGAAAATATTGATCTCAGAGTCATTCTTCTTGTATTTTTCCCTTCCAAGTAGTTCATGTCAGGTTTTTAAAATTGAAGAAGGCCCAAGGATTTTGTTATGAGCGTCTATCAATCATTGCTTGAGTCAATGCCCTTTGGACTATTTGTGTGTTTGCGTACACCAGGGGGTGGCCAACTTTAAATATTGGGTGCCAAGTTTCCAACTCCTGCTTTTACGTTTTTGTTTTAATTTTTTTCAAGGTGTGCAAGTTCCCTTTCATGAATATACAATTTGAATGTCCAATGGCTCTTCTCCAAGTCTGAAGGTTTGACTGGGTGTAAGAGGTATTGAAGAAAGCACTTTCAGAGACAAGGTCTCTTTAAAAACAGGCACATAGGGAGGATTGGAGATGGCCGAAGGCCCAGTTTCTACTGGGAATGTCTGACTATAGCATGCGCACCATGGGCGGATAATCCTTCACATATTTGTGCCAAACCTACAATCTCTTGTCCCTCATCCATGGACCAGGCCTAACCAAGTACCAGCTGTGAGGAGGATGGCATGTATGGTAGAAGGGTTGGAGTCATTTCCAAAAAAGAGCTTCCTATCAGTGTATAATTTGAGATGACATGAGGAGGAAGACTGATTCGGAGTGAACGGATTGAAGCTAACAGTCTGGAACTGGATGGCAGCCGATCAGTGTGTCGGGCTGAACAGCAAGGGGACCAGGGAACAAGTGAAGATTAGCCACAGGGTGACAAGAAAAGGAGCAAGGCACAGGGTTGGGTGGGCGTGGGAGGGCAGTTCTGAAAGTTGTCCTGCGAAGGCGGCGTGGGGGCCCTGGTATTCCTTTTAGGTGCAGCTTGCCATTTTAGGCATGGTTCATCAGCTGTGTGTGCTCAGGACTTTTACAGAGATGATAGTTCAATTTCTTTATTTATAAGTAGATAAATAAATGTTATTTATTTATAGTCAATTTATTTATTTTTAATTGCCACGATTTACCATTAGCTAAAAAGGTGTAATTCAAGAGTTGGCTGGGGGTGTGTAGGTTCTGGTATTTGAAGGAATCTGAGGCGCAAAAAACAAAATTTAAAACTGTGTTCAAACGTTCTTCTACCTGAAGTCGTCTGGTCCATGAACGTTTCGTCCTGATAAGAAGCAGGATTGATGTTCATTACTCCAATGAAAAGTGAAGGAGAAAGGATGTGAGGGTAGATAAGTGGGTCTGTTCCCACTCCCAGATCTTGTCTTCAGCACTCTAATGGTGTATTTAGATCCTAATCGAGGTGACATTTAATGGAATATGCATTTATAAATTATTAAAGTACATGATTTAAGTAAAAAATTTTGTATATAAGCAATAAATATTTCAACATCTTTAAATTTTAATTTATCATCCCCATTATTGTATCTTTATTTGTAGCTTTAACTCAGTATGCTGAGATAAAGGACAAAGCTTTGAAAAAATACTATGTAATTATATTGGCAACATTAAAGATAATAGTAAGCAAATAGGCCTTATTTGTGTAATTGTTTCAGGCATCGCATAGTTTTAGATAAACACTGCCTAAAACTGCATTTCACTAATTCAAACTGGTTTGCTAAGTTTTTTTCTTTTTGTGAAAAATCACATAGCCTAGGGAAAAATCATCTGAGACTGATAAGCACACTTTCTAGGATTATTTTGGCTTCATATAATTATTGTTTCCGCTCTGCCCGAGAGCATTTTACTTCCATCAGGTTCCTTTTCCATATTTTCTCTTTCTAAATTAGTGGATACTTTCATATCAGTTGTCTTAAATAATATAAGTACTTCCTTGTTTATTCATGGGAAGTCTCTACCATGGTGTCTGGCACAAGACAGGTGATTCTCCAACATCGGTGTCCATACTCTTCCTGGACCAACACATTTCCTTGCTATTCTCCATTGTTCCCTCATTCAACAAATATTGATTGAGTGCCAGACAGGCTCACAAAAAATTGTATGATAATGAACTACCCCAGTGTGCTGCATTATTGCAGTGTGCAGTGTGCAGGGTCAAAGCCGAGACTGTGATCCCACATGCCACAACTAGAGGAACCCACAACGAAGAATACACAACTATGTACCGGGGGGGCTTTGGGGAGAAAAAGGAAAAAATAAAATCTTTAAAAAAAAAAAAAAAAATACTTTATTGCTAAAAATGCTAACCATCATCTGATCCTTCAGCAACTCATAATCTTTTTACTGGTGGAGGGTCTTACCTCAATGTTGAAGGCTGTTGACTGATCAGAAGGTGGTTGTTGAAGGTTGGGGTGACTGGGAATTTCGTAAAATAAGACAACATTGAAGCTTGCTATATCAATTGACTCTTCTTTTCATGAACGATTTCTCTGTAGCACATGATGCTGTTTGATAGTATTTTATCCACAGTAGAACCTCTATCAAAATTGGAGTCAGGGGCCAGCCCCATGGCTGAGTGGTTAAGTTTGTATGCCCCACTTTGACGGCTCAGGGTTCACTGGTTTGGATGCTGGGTGCATACCCAGCACTGCTCATTGAGCCATGCAGTGGCAGTGTCTCACATAGAAGAATTAGAATGACCTACAACTAGGATGTACACCTATGTACTGTTGCTTTCAGGAGAAAAAAAAAAAAAGAGGAAGATTGGCAACAGATGTTAGCTTAGGGCCAATCTTCCTAAAATAAAATTGGAATCAATCCTCTCAAATCCTGCTGCTGCTTTGTCAACTAAGCTTATGCTTATGAAATATTTTAAATCCTTTGTCATCGTTTCAACCATCTTCACAGCATCTTCACCAGAAGTAGATTCCATCTCAAAAAACTACTTTCTTTGCTCATTCATAAGAAGAAACTTCTCAGGGCCAGCCCCATGGCCGAGTGATTAAGTTCTCACACTCTGCTTTGGAGGCCCAGGGTTTTGCTGGTTTGGATCCTGGGCACTCACATGGCACCACTCGTCAGACCATGTTGAGGCAGCATCCCACATGCCACAACTAGAAGGATCTCCAATTAAAATATACAACTATGTACTGGGGGGATTTGGTGAGAAAAAGCAGAAAAAAAAAGAATATTGGCAATGGTTGTTAGCTCAGGTGCCAATCTTTAAAAAAAAAAAAAGAAGCAACTTCTCATCTGTTAAAGTTTTATCACTAGATTGCAGCAATTCAGTCACATCTTCAGAATCCACTTCTAATTCTAGTTCTCTTGCTATTTCCAATACATTTTCAATTACTTCCTCCACTGAAGTCCTGAACCCCTCAAAGTCATCCAAAAGAGTTGGAATCAACTTCTTCCAACCTCCTGTTGATGTTGATATTTTGACCTCTTCCCATGAATCATGAATGTTCTTAATGACATTTAGAATGATGAATCCTTTCTGGAAGGTTTTCAATTGGCTTTGCCCAGATCCATCAGAGGAATCACTATCTATGGTAGCTAAAGCTTTATGAAATGTATTTCTTAAATAATAAGACTTAAAAGTCTAAATTACCCTTTGATTTGTGGGCTGCAGAATGGATGTTGTGTTAACACGCATGAAAACAGCATTAATCTCATTGTACTTCTCCATCAGAGCTCTTGGGTGACCAGGTGCATTGTCAATGAGCAGTAATATTTTGCAAGGAATCTTCTCTGAGCAGTAGGTCTCAACGATGGGCCTAAATGAAATATTCAGTAAAGCATGTTGTAAACAGATGTGCTGTCATCCAGGCTTTGTTGTTCCATTTCTACAGCAGAGGCAGAGTAGATTTAGCACAATTCTTAAGGGCCCTAGGATTTTCAGAATAGTAAATGAGCACTGGCTTCAACTTAAAGTCACCAGCTGCACTAGCCTCTAATAAGAGAGTCAGCCTGTCCTTTGAAGCTTTGAAGCTTTGAAGCCAGGCATTGACTTCCCCTCTCTGGCTATGAAAGTCCTAGATGGCATCTTCTTCCAATATAAGGCTGTTCCATCTTCGTTGAAATTCTGTCATTTAGGAGCCACCTCCATTAATTATTTTAGGTAGATCTGGATAACCTGCTGCAGCTTCTACATCAGCACCTCCTGCTTCACCTTGTGTTGTTATGTTATGGAGACGGCTTCTTTCCTTAAACCTCACGAGCCAACCTCTGCTACCTTCAAACTTTTCTTCTGTAGCTCCCTCTCCTCTCTCAGCCTTCACAGAATTGAAGAGAGTTAGGGCCTTGCTCTGCATTAGGCTTTGGCTTAAGGGAGTGTTGTCACTGGTTTGACCTTCTATCCAGACCACTAAAACTCTCTCCATGTCAGCAACAAGACTGTTTTGCCTTCTTATCATTTGTGTGTTCACTGGAGTAGTACTTTTATTTTTATTTTTTACTTTTTTGATGAGGAAGATTTGCCCTGAGCTAATATCTGTTGCCAATCTTTCTCTTTTTTTTTTTTGGCCTGAGGAATAATAACCTTGAGCTAACACCTATGATGGTCTTCCTCTATTTTGTTTGTGGGATGCCTCCACAGCATGGCTGATGAGTGGAGCAGGTCCGTGCCCAGGATCTGAACCTATGAACCTGGGCCACCAAAGCAGAGTGTGGAACTTTAACCACTCAGCCATGGGGCTGGCCCCTTAATTTCCTTCTAGAACTTTTCCTTTGCATTCACAACTTGGTTAGCTGCTTGGTGCAAGAAGCCTAGCTTTTGGCCTGTCTTGGCTTTTGACATGCCTTCCTCACTAAGCTTAATCATTTCTAGCTTTTCATTTAAAGTGAGAGACATATGACTCTTCCTTTCACTTGAACCCTTAGAAGCCATTGCAGGGTTATTAACTGGCCTAATTTCAATGCTATGTCTCAAGGAGTAGGAAGGCTCAAGAAGAGGGAGAGAGATGGGGAACAGCAGGTAGGTGGAGCAGTCAGAACACACACATTTATTGATTAAGTTCACTGTCTGATATGCGCCCAGTTTGTGGTGCACCAAAACAGTCACAACAGTAACATTGAAGATCGCTGATCACAGATCTCCATAACAAGTAAAATAATGAAAAAATTTAAAATATTGTGAAAATTGCCAAAATGTGACAGAGACACAAAGTAAGCAAATGCTGTTGGAAAAATGGCAATGAAAAACTTGCTTGATGCAGGGTTGGCACAAACCTTCAATTTGTGAAAAATGTGATTATCTGTGAAGTGTAATAAAGCAAAGCACAGCGCAATAAAAAGAGGTATGCCTGTACTTTTGCCTGAATGAGCTATCTGCGTTATAGACATATGAGAAAGTAATAGTGTTCAATGCAATATATATATTTGCTTACACAAAGTTTAAAATTATTTCTCTAGTCTAGTTTTAGTTTTAGTTTTTAAAAATATCATTTTCCCTGGAGAAGTAGAAGTGGTATTGCAAGGGCCAAAGGGAAGTTACTTCACAGAGCTAAGCAACTTTATTGGATTTGTTTTTAATAATGTGTGACATGAAAAGGTTAATTTGAAATGTTAAGAAGAAGTGAATTCTTTGGAGAATTCACTAAAAGCTAGCTTTACTTTACAAATTATTTTGTCATCCTGTCTTTCTTTCCTGAGGGTCATTTGGTACTGAAGTTCAGGCTCTTGGGTATAAAATAATGAGAAGAAATAATACCACATGAAAAAGAACACAATTTCACATTCAAATTAAACCACCATCTTACATATTTTTTCCATTACCTTCTGTTTTCAGTGTATTCCCTGAGTTTCAGAGCATTTCCAAAATTGAATGCCCTGAAACTTACATAGTTTAGTTAGTAATCTGGTAAAAGAATAAGTAGATTTAACAAGCTAAGAACAATTTTTACTTGCTTTCTCCATTCTAGTGAATTCCTTTTTGATTTAACTTTTTTGGATTATTCCTAAATGTAGTTTTGAAATACTTCCTTCAGTACATTTAGCTGTATTTTTTGGAACTGATAAAATAAACAGAAAAATGTTTAACACTCCTGGTTAAAATTTAAATATGTTGTAGTAGTGTTCCAATAATGTACAATAAAATAACTATCTTTTACATTGGAAAATTCTCTAGTTATTGACTCAGTAATAAGTCATCTCATAATCAAAATAGTTTCAAGGCCATAACTTCAATATAATTTATCAATTAATTCACCTTTCAAATTTTCATTAATTATCTTTTAGTTCTATACAAAAGTACACAATCATTTTATGCTGATTACCACTCTGCTAACAGCTAAAGTGAGCATTAGCAGTATCAGATAGGACTATACTCTTAGGTCAGCACTTTTCGTATGGCAAGAATTTCTTCCAGAATTTTAAAAATCCCAGCAAATTTCTTTAACAAAATACATCCCTTCATGACTATCTAAAATAACGAAGAATGGGAGTGCTTGACCCTGTGAAGTATAAAGGGAAAACAGTTACTGGTCGCAGAGAGACTCAGAGCTAAACTGGAGAAGCCAAGATGGAGGCTTGCTTAGCGCAATAACACATTCCTAGTCGTTGTTAGGTGGGGTAGCCTGCAGAACACAAACACAGGCTCCAGTGCTACCGTCTGGGTAACCACGGGCAGCTCAGTTCACTTCTCAGCTTGTTTCCTGTCCCTGGAACAACCACCATCCCAGAGTACTGTTGTGGGGATGAAACAGAGTAACACATGGAGAAGTTCTCAGTAAAAATGGTCTTTGTTTATTCATCCATTTTCACTTGGTAAATATCTATTGTACCCCTTCACATGGGGCACTAGACTGCCACACATTAGTGAATGACAAAGACACAGCCTCTGCTTTTAGGAACTTTACCAAAATGGAGGAGAGTGCAAGGTGACTCATAGTTGCTCACCATCGTGAAGAGTTATTAAAATATCCCTGGGGAAATAATTGACAAAAATGTTTAGAATAGCTCCATGGGAATAGTGGCATTTCTAGATTTCACCAGATTTCTGTGCTAAGTTCAAGCATTGCTTTCGCTTAAGGTTTATTAACTGGATTTCTATCATTATACTTTCATTCTTTGGAAATATGAAGTAAAGAAAAGACTCTGGATTATTGGTAATTCTTCTCCAAATACAGGAGTGGCATGACACATTGGCTGGTATCAGACCAAGAGTAAGCAAATAGAATTTTTGATCAATTTTTCTAACACTAGCACAACCATAAACACTTTAATTAATCTGTTTGTGGGTTGAATTCCACATTTGTTAAATGAAAGGCTCGGGCAAGGTCGTTTAAGGAAAATCGTATCAACAAATATTTATTCTGTGAGCAAAGGATTTTACAACATTCCTTAGGCTATGGAAAGAAGGAAAAGACAGTCGCAAAAGAGTTTCAATCCAGCTAGAAATAAGTATTCAAAGGATGGTAAGAGACTTTAAAACCAGGCAGAAGTAGAAGATATCATGTGACAGGAAATGCTTAATTTCCTAATGAATGGTACATACAATATGTTCTACAGGTACTAGGATGGAAAAAAGCTTAATTTAGACTATAAAGGGCAGTAAAGAATCTGTAAGGAAAATGGGGGAGGGCAGTGAATCTTGAAATGTAGGCATGTGACGAGATGAAGGATGTCCAAGAGGAGAGAATTTCTGAAGACACTTCAGGTCTGTAATTCCCTTTAGGAGTGGAAGAAAGTTTTCATCACCTACACTGACTGGACAGACAGGACATGTTTTCTTAATCAATAACTAATCTCTTTCTAAAAAATTCTGCTTAACATGCCTTTAGGAATTTCTCACATGCCACTAACAAAGGGACACAAACATACACACTAACGCAAACATACCATGTCATTCCTTTGTCAGATATAGGAGTGAACGATGCCTTAGCTTAGCTTTTTTTATTTGTTGGCTGTAACTGCTTACTCGTTCAAGTCCATTCCGTATTTACAAGTAAAATTGTGACCTCTTACAATGTTCTCTGTAAGTAGTTAGGAGTGTTGAAACGGGACCGCCTAGGTTTAAATCCTGGCCCACCACCTACAACGTGTGTGACTTTGGGCAAGTTACTTAATCTCTCTGTCCCTTGGTTTCTACTTTAATAAAATAGGGATAATAATAATATCTATTACACAGGGTTGTTGGGAGAATTAGTTAACATATATAAAGTGCCTAAAATGGAGCCTGGCACGCAGTAAGTATTATATGCATGTGAGCTACTTATATGATTATACATACACTCACATATAAATATATAAGCATTTATATATTTAAATATATAAAAGAAATATACAAGCACATATATTTGACAGTTGCTATATATATATATATATCGTCACAGACTCTTTTGCAACCCTATATGCAACTGCCATAACACTGTAATAATTACATTTAATAATATTTTTCAGTGATAGAATGATCACAGTTGAAGACCGTATCAACATGTACTGAGTGATAGAGACAAAGATGGAAACTAGAAGCTTGGAGATAATGCATGAGAAAAAGGTAAAATTGAAATGTGCTCAGAAACACATTCAGGATTGACCTCATAAACCACAATACGGTTTACATCTTTTCTCAAAGCTGTAGCGCTTCTGGAAGTCAGTCTGTGGCCACTGGAATCACTCAGTATGCAGATAATCTCGTGTGGCAGCATCAGCTGATGCAATCTCTGGCTTTGTTCACTTAGAGAGGTTTTAAAATTTCATTGGTTTGGGTGAACTTTGCCATCTTTTAGCAACTACTTTTCTCCTATTCATATTTGTTGGATTAAATGAGGTGACAGACTTTTAAAATAGTAGGTACTTTTTCTTATCTGGTTTGGATTCACAGTGTAAAGTGAAAAATAATTTAAGTGTGCATTATATATGCATTTGGCTACCAATGTGTGAAGCAAAGGTTTCATATTTTATTTATAATTTGTTGTGTTGAAAGGCTTGATTAAATATAGCCACAGAGCGACTGTTCAAAAGTGACATCTGATTTTTTATGACATTCTGTTTCTATGAAAGAGGGCTGGTGTTATTTAGGAAATGTGCTCTTTTTTTTTTAAATGCTGAAGCCTAGAGAAAAAGCTGTTTAGTTTATTGCTCAACCTTAGTTATTATTTATATTCTTTTTGACTGTCTATGCTCCCTCTGGTGGAGAACATCACATTAGAAAATTCCCCATTTATTTCCCCCTTTCTCTCCGCCAGGCCCTATATATCCAACACAATAATACCATACCTAATTAATTGAAAACTCTGCACCTGAGTGATACAATTCTGTCATATTTGTTTTCTTATATAGTATTGTATCATGTAGAATTTCCCCTATCATAATTTTTGAAAGCTAAATGAATGATAGCACAATGAACTGTGTGTTAATTTTCCATAATTAATGACAATAGCAAAAAATCTGTTTATGCTCATGAGACAATTTATGTGTCACGGATATGTCAGAATCTTTCATCATAAATACTTAGGATCTATTTATTCTGTTTTAAAGAATAAAATAATGCAATTAATTTGATTTTGTCATCTCATTTTTGAGTGTGCAAGGAGTCCTTTGGGAATTATACAACCTTTATCCACTGCTACTAGCCAAGAAGGAATGCCCTGTCTCTTCCGTTTAACACACTTTTTAACTTTAAATAAAATAGCTTAAAAAGCTGTTGGATCTGAGCTCTTAAGTTATCCAGAATATACTTACTCAGAATTCCACAATTTTGTGAGTAAAATGTCACTATTTTTAGAAAACAACGTTTTCTTCTTGGCCCACCGTTACCAACCTTGCAAAGCATTCTTCAAAAAAGACCTCCAATATAATCTTGCTTTCAACTTGAATAGAATGAGTGATGGGAACGAGCACAAATCCAAGCATTATTACTCATAGAATGAAATTCTTTGGTGATAAAAGCAGTCTAAAGCAGTAGTTGTCACAGAATTTTTAGAGCTGGGAATTTTTATGTCATCTCCTCCCAACCCTCCCCCCACACACATATCAGATTTGAAAAACAGTGACCTAAACCAGAGAATTCATTTTTTTCTCTCCTCAAACTACTCTATATACAAATTGATGACTAGAATTGTTAGAGACTCTGTATTCATATTGAAAACCAGACAAGTTAAAAACAGCGAATTACTGTCCATATTCTTAAATCTCTAAAGTATTCCTTGTGATTAAGATGATGGTTCAAGTTTTAAATGAGTGCAATATTCACATATGCAGCCCTAGATGTTATTTGACAATTAGGGCAAAAAGATGAAACTTTCTGCCCATTATTCTCCATATTGATTAACCTGCCATTGTCCCGTTTGAACTTTGCATACCAGTCAATACCAAAATCCTTATCTACATTTGTGCAGCTATTGGACTTTCCATTCCCATGAGTAAGTCATTACCAAATGTATCAAAGAGAGGTTGTTCTGAGTTTGTTCCTTAGAATCGCCTCAGTGATAAGAGAGGCATGACGTCCTCCATAGAAGCAGTATAAAAGTAAGATTTCTTGATAAAGCCTCCATGTTCCCTGCTGCTTTTTCTCTGCCAGGTCATTCCGTAGAATAACAGTGCTTCCAGTTCAGCTGTACTGTTCGTAATATTTCTGTTCTCCAGAATCACAGCTCTGTGGTTAGAGGTTGATGAAGCTTGGTGGATGGCAATGTTGCACATCTAAATGAACACATCCTCCTTAGCTCATTCTCCACGGACATGTCTCTGAGTACACACTGCATCGTTCACTTCTCCATTCATCAAACATCTAGTGAATATCTAATGTTTGAAGATGTGTGCTAGGATTACAAAAACAAACACAAACAAACAAAAACAGTGTGTAGAGGAAGATCTTTCCCATGTAAAGTCTGAATACTGGCACGGGGAAACATAATTTAAAAACGAGATGAGAACTTCAAATAAGGATGGGGTTCTGAAATCGAGAAAATGACCTAACTAGAGCAGAGATTAGCAGCCAGAAAAGGTCCAGTCACTCACTAAATATTAGTTGAATGAATAAATATATCATGACACTCTTCTGGAATTCTAGCCAATGTATAAGACACAAAATAGAAAAAAATAAGGTTTTTATTTTGCAGTGAATGAGACAATCAGGTTTATTTGCTGGCAATATGGTATATACACCAAGAACACTCAAGTAAAATAATTTGAAAACCTGCAGTATGGACAAAATAACTCAATAAAAGGGTTACGTATGTAAAAAAAAAAAAAAAAAGAAGCTAAACTTTTCTTCCTTTCTTTGTTTTTTAAGAAAGGAAAAATTGGACTGGCATCTTGCTCTAGTAACGAAGAGGTTTTAAAAATGTAAAATTCTAAATAATGCCATTCATTTTTATGAGAATTGATACATAAATTAATCAGACCATAATGTGTGTACGTGTGTGGATATGTATATACAATATATTCTATATTGGATGAATTGGATGAATGAATTCTTCAATAAATGGTGTTGAGAAACGGCCTTTACTATGGGAGGATGTGTTAGTTTAAACCTTCTCATTGCCTTGTGTAAAAACATAAAATTCTAACAAAATTCTATACTATCCTAGAAGAAAATTTAACTGAATATTTACCGTCTCAGGATGAGGGTGGAATATCTAAGGATATACAGCATGGGAGGAAATAGAAAAGAAAAGATTGAGAGATGTCAAAAGTAAAAAAATGTAAAGTTACTGTGTGAGAAGAACATCAAAAAGGCAAATGAGAAACTACAAAAATATACTACATTGCAGAAGAAATTAATATGCTTCGTTATTTGAAGACTTTTAAAAATAAATGAAAAAATTTTAGTTCTATCAGAAAAACTGGAAATGATGCAGACAATTCATATATGAAAGTATGCAAATGACCAATAAATATGTTTTATAAAATCTCAAACTCAAGAATAATAAAAATATGCAAGTCAAAATAAGTTCTTCTCATAAATTTTCAAAATGCAGAAATACCCATTGGTGCTGAAAATATCATTAGACCGACTGTTTTATATACTGTTGATCAAAGTCTGAATGGAAAGAACATTTCTTGAAAAATAGTTTCTAGGAAAAGACATTTATATTTATTTAAATAAGTTTATCTTTGCATGACTTAATGGCAAAAATTCTAAACCTAAATATCCAATTGTAAGGGAATGTATATATTACTTTTTGTTTGCATCTATATAATGGAATATTATGCCACTAGTAAAAATTTGGCTTTTAGAAAAGAGCATTTATCATTATTTTCTGATACAGAAGTAACATTATTATTATGGAAAATCAGAAAATACTGAAAAATATAACAAACAAACAAAAAAATATAGCCCAACCACACAGAGAAAACTTTCTTATGTGTGATTTTTTTTTCTATCTTTAAAGTTAGGATTAAACTGTATATTTACTTTTTAATCTATCTTTTTCACATTATTTTAACCTAGGAGATTATATATGTGTGTGTGTGTGTTTGTGTGTTCGTGGGCGGGTGTGCAGGTGGTAGTGCAGAGAGAGCACGCTAGAGAGTCAGCGACAGAGAGAGGAAATGGGAATTCCTTGAAAAAAAGATTTGAATTAAGGCAGACAGTATTGTTGACTGGCTGTCCTTTGATTTATTACAGCTTTTTCTAAATAGTGATTGGAATAGAAGTATTTATTTATGGTGGATTATTTGCAAAAATGGCCACCAACAATTCCTTCCATCCCTCTACATGTACACCCCTCCTTCCTTCAAGAAGTGAAGTCTGTTTTCCTCTGTCCTTGAATCTGGGTGGGTCCTGTGCCTTGCTTTGACCAGTAGACTGTGTGCAAGTGATGCTGGTGGACTTCTGGGCATAGGTCTTAAGAGATTTGCAGCTTCCATTTTTTCACTCTTGGATATCAGCCATCATAAAGAATTCCAACTATCTGGCCAGAAAAAGTCCATGGGCAGGGAAAAAAGGACCCTGGAAAGCGAGAAATTATGCAGGCAAGGAGAGAGGCCCAGTCAATCCCCAGTCATTCTAGCCACCCCAGCTGAGCGCCAGCTTTGTGCTGAGGCCATTGTGGATCCTCCAGTCCTCGTAGAGCTGTCCAAACCGACATCACCTGGAGCAGAGACAAGCTACCCCTAGTGAAACCTATCCAAGTGGCAGAGTTGTCTGACTTTTGGTTGCTATTTTAAGCCATTAAGTATAGGGATGATTTGTTATGCAGCAGTACGTTAACAGAAGTACCAGAGGGACCAGATCAGGCTGATGATGAGAGGGGCTTTCGAGGTACGGAGCCTACAGGCATGCCCCTTCTGATTTTGCCCTTTCTTTTTCTCCTTCCTGAAACATGACAGCTACAGATGCAGCAGTCACCATGTGACCATGAGGTGACAAGCATGAGGAAGCCCTATATGCTAATGACAGCAAAAGGAAAGATGGAAAGAGCCAGATTACTGACGGCATCCTTGAACTGGTCTGCCTGCCTCAATTCAGCCTACCCCTAGAATTCTTGTAGTTGGATAGGCACTTGCATGTTTAAATGTTAAACTTATTTGTTAGGTTTGCTGTCCCTTCCAACTGAGTGTAAATTGATTCAACAGGCTTTTAAATTTTTGGTAAAATTTAAAGCTGTGAAAAAAACCTTATAATTCTATGTGGCAAAATCAGGTTTCAAATATGTCTGTCCTAACAATAAGGAAAGTATTTACATCTATCTATCCATCTGTTGATTGCTCTATCTTTCTCTCTGTCTATCACCTATCACGAATGACTAAGTGAATAAAAACTGGGATATAATACATGAAAAGCCACTTACAATTTTTATGATTATTGGTCCATCTACTTCCTCACTCAGTTAACCTCACTGAGTCTTGTTTTCTTCGGCCATAAAATAGAGTTAAGCAGTGCATCTACTTTGTAGGGTTATTGAGAGGTAGAGAAAATGTAAGTAAGATGATTAGATTTGTGTTTACGCTAAGTACTGAATACGTTAGCTATAAGTATCTCTATGAAGTTTTTATTTTCATTTTCACTTGTCTACTTTTTTGCTTCTTCTATTTTCCACAATGAGAACAGTTCCTTTTATGATCAGAAAAGAAAACAAAGCAAAAAGAGTCCTGTAGAAAAATCTCGGGATGGGACCAATAGAGTACTGAGCTCCAACACAAATATAAAGTTCTGTGGAGCAGAGGCTGAGTTTCTAGGTTTGTGGCTTAGAAATAGGGTCTGACAGAATAATTTTATGTATTACCCGAAATATTTATCAGTATTATTTAAATATTTTGTTTAATATTAAATGACAAAAATGAATCTTTATGGCAAGATGGATCTTTTTCCTTAAAAGATTGGCACCTGAGCTAACACCTGTTGCCAATCTTCTGTTTTTTTCTTCTTCTTCTTTCCCCAAAGCCCCCCAGTACATAGTTGTGCTTTTCTTCTTTTTTTTTTTGAGGAAGATTAGCCCTGAACTAACATCTGCTGCCAATCCTCCTCTTTTTGCTGAGGAAGACTGGCCCTGAGCTAACATCCATGACCACCTTCCTGTATTTTATATGTGCGATGACTGCCACAGCATGGCTTGATAAGTGGTGCGTATGTCTGTGCCCGAGATCTGAACAGGTGAACTCTGGGCCACTGAAGCAGAGGGCAGGAACTTAACTTCTACACCACCAGGCTGCCCCCCAGTGTGTAGTTGTATATTCTAGCTGTAGGACCTTCTGGTTGTGCTGTGTGGGACACCACCTGAGCATGGCTTGATGAGCGGTGCCATGTCCCCACCCAGGATCCAAACCAGCGAACTCTGGGCTGCCGAGGCAGAGCTCTTGAATTTAACCACTAGGCCATGGGGCTGGCCCCAAATGAATCTTTATGTTATGCTCATCTACGTATCTTTGACTAAACTTGTGTACTATGAAATTGCCACAAAGCCCCACCCAGTAAAGCCTACAGTGTTTCTACATGGATGCTCACAAGACATCAAGTTGAATTTGCCTAAGATTTTTCTGAACATATGGCAAAGAGGTGGGAGCTAATGTTTTCAGTTGCTTATACTCACTGGATTTGCCTGGGCTGATATATTTCTGGAACTTTAATATTACTCAAAATAAAGTAGAGAAAACAGCACAAGGAATTTGATTGTTTCAGACTGGTAGTTGATCCCCAGTGTAGACAGAAATCTGGCAGTTATAACATAGCAACAGAGTCCAATGGCTTTGCAGTCTTGAATTCTAAGTCATTTCATAACTTGAAGGTGGATGTTCCAGTTTCAATTCTGCTGCTGACTGCCTGTTATTATCACACTGTCCTGGTTTCTTAATGGGTAAAATGGGGTTATAATGCTGACCTTTTCTTTGTTTCTCTCCCCCTTTCAGAGTATTTCACATTTCAAAATTCTTTAAGGTGGAGTACAACAATCCATGGAATAGATCCAGATAAAATAAAAATATGTAACTAAGAAAATCACCTCAAAGAGAATATCGAAATGAGAGAAATAATGAAACTAGAAATGAAGAGTAAAATTTTTGCTGAGAGATATCATGAGCTTGTTGGATATGGTCATGATTTTCACTGTATTCTCTAGCAGACACCAAAAAGGAAAGAAAATGGGTTACACAATTCAGAGGGTTGATAAGATAAAATTGACCATATCAATAGCTATACAAAACCGAAAACAAAACAGTGGCTCCAGGGACACTATGTTTCCAGTACCTTCCACATAGTAGATATTTTAACACTTTTATAGGGCAATTTCTCATAAAATTTTTCAAAATAGACCAATGAGAGAATATCAAAGTACAGTTTTGTATGATCAATCTAGATGGGACCAGAAATTCAGGTACAAGCTTTCGGATGATCTGACTTCATCCAGGGATTCGTGTTAAAGCAGACAGAGGGACATGGCAGGATGGCACGACTTTTAAGCAATCTTCAATCAACCATGTTTCGTTCAAATGAGCCTTTGTTAAGAACTGGTTCCATTACAGTGTGTTGCCAGTTACATTTCAAGTTAATTGTTAGTTAAGTTTCAATGGAGCTGGCAAGGGGAATTGACATTCTCTTGTGAAAGTTGAGTTTAACAAGGACAGTGCCAGAACAGAGAGCCACCTACCTCCTCTTGCAGGTGGGCTGAGGAGTCATCTGTGGGCAGGGCTGGGATTCTCCTCTTGAATATGAGCCATGGAATGAGGTTGTTCAACATGACAAATAGAAATGGCAAGCAATAGGATATATTGGAGTATATGAGGAAGCCATTTGGTGTAAACCTAATTCAGCCTGACTTTGTTTTTCCAAAAGGGACTGATGAGGCCATTGAGCATGCATTGTATATCTGCTTTAAACATTTCCTATGGCAAGAACAAATGGCCTTAAGATAAAGGTGCAACTTCCCCCTACATTGGCATTTCCTTAAGGATAAGCATCTTTTCTTAAGCTAGGAACTGATTGCTAGGCTTGCCTTTGACCACTCAGCTCACCTGTCACCCCCCAGCTCGAGACAACAGACCTGCCACCCTGCTGTGTCCACTGAGAGAGCAGACCTACTTACTGTGTCCATCAGTCGCTGTGCCAACAGAGCAGTCTTGCGACTATTGTAAAAAGGGCATTTCAATCATATGTGAAACACCCTTTTTGGGGGTATATAACCACTCTGTACACCCCACTTCTTTGATGCCCTTTCTTCCTTTGGGAAGAAAGGCCCCAGGCCACGGTCCTCACATTTTAGCTCAGAATAAACTCACCCAAATTTTCATTTATAGATTGGTTATGGATTATTTTCGTCAACAAACAGAACAGAAAAAAATTAAAACAATAAATAGGAAAACGGATATTTAAATAGATGAAGTCTGAGAAAAAAAAAAAAAGAAGAAACAGTATGATTTTAAGGTAAGAGAATATGTCCCAAAGGCAAAATATTAATTTTAAAATATGAAAATAACAATTAAGTTAAGAAAATTAAACAAAAATAAATAGATGCAACATAAAAAGGTAGGTCTGAAAGTAAAAAATTAAGACAAGTTAAGACTAAAAGTAGTTTTTAAGAATATATGAATAAAGTTATATCATTTTTATTAAAAATGTAGGAGTATTAAGTTAAACGAAAATGAGAGGCAAAAAATCTAAAATTCAAAAATAAAAAACGAAATTAGAATAAAAATTAGGAGTAAACATCTTACAAGTTATTAATAATAAATTTTAAGTCAATGTTGAGGCAATGAACCACGGAAATCAACTGTTGGCAAAGGCAGAAAATGCTGGCTGCTGTAGATGGGCTAGGAGGTGGGTCCTCAGGGAGGAAAGGCGCTGGCTGGAGGCGGCTCGCCAAGTCAGGTCAGCCGGAAGTGTGTCCTTCCTCAGAGAGCAGAGTGATGCAAGGGCCTTGCTCCTGTTGGAACCTTTCACAATTATAAACAAAATCTTGATAAACATTCGTGTTTACACACATTTTTGGGGGAAAAAGCTCTGAAGGTGTAGTCGACTAAAGTATATATACATTTTAAAGGTTTTGAATGCCAATTTGTAATGCCAATTTGTCCTCCTGTGGTTGGTAGCAATTTATATTTAAACTAACAGTGCAAGAAACGTCTCTCTCACTTCCCCCTTGTCTATCTGGTGTGGTGTTATCGTGCTGTTTTCTTTGCTAATCGGAGAGCTGAAAAATATCTTGTTTTAAATTGCACTTCTTTGATGGTTATTGAGGTTGAACCAATTCTCACAAAAGGAAATTTTGTTTATTCAGAACTCTTCCCTTCCTCTTTCCTCTGTCTGGTAGTCTAGATATAAACAGGCTAGACTACTTTAATTCTTACAAGGCAGATAACTTAATTGGCAAATAACTTTGGGGTAGTCACTACATAGAAAACGCGTTTGTTCAAACCTCTTTTGTTAAATAGGCCTTTGCCAAGCTTCCTGCTCACTAATTAGCTCTCAAATCTGGCTTGATTCCTGAGAAAATGGAAATAATGATTAATTAATGGCAATAGTTGTTTGAATTCCCAACATTATTTGGTAACATAAAATATGCTAAGATGACTCTTACGTATTTCCAGTTAAACTAAAATTAAAACTAAAACAAATTAAACTCAAATTGCTGTATTGAACAATTAAGAATAGTTGTCTTTTATGATAAGAGTTGTATTATAAGTTTTTTTGAATTACTAGAACGTGAAAATTAAAACAAAGTGACAAAATTAATATCACATTTAAATTGCAGGTAATACCCTATGCAATTCAAATTTTATTTTCTGAATACAATTTATATATTTGTCTAATGCATACTGACTTTTCTTTGGTTGGCTTTTAAAATATTCTCTTACTGGCTATTTAGAGCATGTTGAATATTCAGAAGATAGGCTAGATGGTTTCTGTATTCTAAGGTCAGTGAATGGGAAAATTCAGTCTGTATATTAAGAAATATTTACATCTGTCACAAAAATAGTTCCAATATTGAAAAGAGAAGACAGATGTTCTCACATTTTAAAATTAGATTTCAAATTGCAACATATGAAACCACAAGAAAGGTTTTAAATTTCATAGAGAAAATAAAAATTATAAAACATTTAGTCAAAAATGTCAAGTAGCTGATAGTTTTATGGCAATTTTTCAAATCTACAAAACTGTTTGAAAGCCCTAAAAAATCCAAGATTGAAATTTCTTTAGATACTATTCTAGATTATTTTTCTTGCTTTTAATAGGATTTACTGAGAATAAATTTCAACAAGCAAAGAGAGATAAAAGGTATAAATCCAAGACTTTAATTTTAGTAAGATGGTTGACCAATTGAGCAGAGAAACTCCTTGCAGCATTGAATGGCTGAAATAATGGATTAAATGTAAAAAATGTTTTAAAAATCATTGCTAATGTAGTAGTAAATTAAGAAAAGCCATCAGAGGGCAGAATTGACAAGAAAACACAAATCTAGAGCATCAGTGAGCAGGGAGTCAGTGTTTGCATGGAGAGCACCTGCCAGTTGTCGATAGCCTTGAGCATCGATTTTAAGGTTCAGTGCACCCAGGAGGCTGGAGGCAAAGCCTGGGCCTGAGTTTCACAGAAGGCTAGGTCAAAAATCTGAGACCCCTTCCAGAGGACGACACCTGACTGAACTTGAGGAGAGATGTCCTTACAGAGGAAGATGTTGAGAATACTTGTCCATCTAGCCTTGTGTATGACTTTATTTTATTTTATGCTGCTTTGACATCTTGAGGTCTTACTCATCCTGAAGAGACTGTCCCTTGGAGAGCTACCTAATTCCTAGAGACAGTAAACAACTTGCCTGTGAGCATGCCTTTCATATGCAAGTCAAATAATCCTGAGTCCGTACCCTCAACCACCTCCTTTATGTAACTTGCATACACTCAACCAAGATTCCCCTTTACCTAAATCACACCAAGATCTGGTACCAGACAACTAGGGACCACACCTATAGGCTAGAACCCAGTGAAATTATTCAAACTATTCAATCCTAAGCTTGCTTAGCTTGCCTACCTTATTTTGCCCCTTCCTTCTTGCAAAACATGATAAAAGCTCTAGCTGTGATTTTCCCTTGCTCCTTCCACCTCCTGACCAATCCAGGTGCTTCCCCATCTGGCCCTGTATGGAATAGCTTGCTTCCTCCTCTGGGGACTGTGAGTAATAAACTCTTCTTTCAAGGCAGGTGTCTCCATGTCTGTCATTTTACCACGCCTGATTCAAACAAACTCTGGGTACACATTAAAACATGGTGGTTTTGGATGGAGCAGAATATAAAATTAAAAATAAATATGAAAACAACAAAAGTCCCTTAAGAATTTCTAACCAGGAGATCTTACATACATAGATACGGGACATGAATTCCCACTACTGTGTGATTTTAAAACCCAAGCCAATATTTAAGCTAAAGTGATTGTGGATTGGTAGTGGTCCCAAGAGCCTGGCAAAAGAAAACACAAATCTGCTTTGGGGGAAAGAACTTTAAAAATAATTTTCAAACAATTCTTGGAGTTCCAATGAATATCATCTCCCAATAAAATGTCATTAAAAACTTGAAGAAATAAGCCATAAGCAAGGTTAGCAGAGACAAAACATTATGAACCATACCTGCAAAGCCTATAGACATTGCAATAATCAGAAGAAGAATATAAATGAGCGTTTTTTAAACCTTTAAGGAAAGAAAAGAGTGAACCAAAAATATAAACAAAGACCAAATTACTACTAGTAAAGAACCACACAGAAGTTCTAAAAATTAAAATATAAAATTAGATTAAAAAATCTGATTGAAGGATAAAATAATACATTACACAGTTGAAGAAAGAATCACTACATGGAAGACTGATGCAAAGAAATTACCCAGGATGCAGCAAAGAGAGAGAAGGAAATGAAAATATGAAAGAGAGAACAGAGGGAAGAGTTTCCAGATGCTCCTAATGATAGTTGCAGAATAATAAAGTAGAAAAGATGGTGAACAGAAAATATTTGAAAAGATAATTGCCATTTCAGATGTTTTGAAAGCACCAATACACCAATATGAAATTCAGGAGACACCATCAGTCCCAAGGAGGTGAATAAAAACAATACACAGCTAGACACACTGAAATTAAGACAGTAGTGATGGTGAAATTAAGACAACGAAAAAGAGGAGATATTTAAAGCATCAGAGAGTAAAACAGATTAATCACAAAGGAAGAACAGTTAGATTAAAAGTTGATTTCTCAACAGCAGAAAGTGAAGCCAGGAAACAGTGGAATAACATACTCTACGTACTGAGAGAAAATAACTGTTACCATAGAATTGCAGGTTAAACAGAACCTTCACAAATGAGATGTGCGTAGGTATTTCACGTAAGAAGAATGCAAGTTACTGATTGTTAATAGGTAGTTCTGTCTATTTTAGAACGTAAATCTTAGAGTCAATTTAGGCTCGCCTTTCCCCAGGATCTGGTGGCTTGGAACTGGTGCTTGTGGTGGGAGTGGAGAATACTCTCGTGTCCTTGTCGGTTTTCAAGCCCTTAGTGATCTGGTTTTGGGACAGGGAGGAAGCAGAGTCTAAGGGTGTTTCCATACATAACTGCCTGTGTATAATTGGCTGATGTTTACTTTATCAGTTGAAACTGCTCTTCTGTTACTTAAACAAACCCACCATGGGGTGGATTTTCCTTCCTTTTCTGCCTGTTGCAGCTACCTCTCTGTGGAAGGCATCCTAATGCTGGTTTTCTAATGGACAGATGCATTTTGGTTCTGTGAAGGACCCTTTATGGTGCTCTGGTGTTGGAGAATTGGCAGAGGCTTACCCACTTACTACCCCTCCATTCTACCATGGGAGGTTCACCTCCTTACCTCTTGCTGGTGGGGAGTCCTAGTCAGTAGCTCTCTTGGGGACCACTAGCAAAATAACTTAATTTCTAACCTGCACCCAAAGTGATTGTGAGAAACATAAATATCCTTGCCACTGTCGGGGACTGGAATTGGCCACCTCAAGATATGTCTCTTTGGCATGAGGATTATTTTGGGCTGGTTACTTTTAACAACTGCAGACAGGAAAGAAACTCTGAAAAGTAGAATTTACTTACCCTTTGTTAAGACACATTTACATTGTAAAGGAAATCTCCGTCTGTAAAGGTGTCTCCCTCTCTGTACCAGGAAGAAGGAGGGATGACCTTATCTCTAGAAACTCAATCAATGCCAAAGGCAAGGACTTAAATCTGCATCTTGTTTACTGTACTTGTCTGGTAAACTCCCCCAACATCCTCCTTTATCTTTAGCTGAAGATGATATTTAAGGTGGTGGCTTCTGCCATTTTGGCGAGTTGCTCAGGTTGCCTGAGCCTCTCCCATGTATACATGTTATAAAGCTTTGTTTAATTTTCTCCTGTTATTCTGTCTCATGTGAATTTAATTCATTCTCCAGCCAGAAGAACCCAGAGTGGGTAGAGGAAATGTCTTTCTCCCCTGCACCACACCACACAGTGGGAATACAGGCTGCGTCTCTTCGCAGTTGTCCCTCTTTATTATCTTTCTTCTTTCATCAGCAGCTTTAAATCTAGGGCAACAGATGCCCTGCTGGTTCAGTTGCTTAGAAAATTTCACATGAGGGATGATCAGCAGTCACAACTTGGTGGAAGGAGCAATGGTTCTGGCATCCTCAGTATTGTAGGATGGGAGAGAATATCTAGAATATTCCTCCTCGCCTATAGGAGGACTATGGGAAGCTGCTCCACAAACTCTCATTGCCTTCAAAGATGGCTTCCAGCCTTCCTTCTTTTCATGTAGTCCTGACAAAGTGGGGAAGTGGAGGACTAGGATGATGGATGGTTCCAGCTGTGCTGAAAAAGTGTCTCTCAGCAATCCTCTCTTCAAGGTGGTTGGCCCCACAGCTAGTAGTTTTTTGATTTTAGAATTTGACGTTACTTGACATTAGAATGTTGGTTCTGGGCATTAATTCTGGGAAAATAAGAAAATACATTTGCATTACTTGATGTTAGACTATGGACCCTTAGGCATTAATTCTGGGACAGTGAGCAAGTTTTCCATTGGTACTCTACAACACCATGCTATAATGACATAACTTATCATCACAGACAGAAATTATCCTTTGCATAATTGTTATGCAAATATCACTGAATTCCCTGTACTATACTAAAAGCTAATGTTTGTAATGAAACAATTCAAGTTTTAAAATATGAACAACTGTGGTTGTTGGAGATAACATCAAACTATAAATAGCATTAGAAATAAACAATGAAGGTAAACAAACTATGAATAACATTATAAATATAACAATGAAGGTGCAGTTAAATATAAGTAAGAAAGATTCCGGTTTACAGAATTGCCCAGAATGAATAGTTTTTGGAGACAGTCAACTCGAGAAATTTTTGGGTGCTAATTTCTTTCATAAATTCAATTTATACTTCTGAGACTTATTCTAAATCCTAAACTACACAGGCCTTGGAAGAAAAATTCATTTTCTATTCTTATTTCTCTTTCCTCTATTTCTTAATCAGATTAGTACAATGATAATATAAATTTTGAGTGACTATGCAAAATATTGTAATCTAGTATTTCTATAAATTAGTATAAGAAAAAGGCAAACTCTTTCCACACAGAATATTCAGCCAAAAGTATAATTAAGTGTGAAATCAATTCAAGTCCTCTCCTTCTCATCTGATGGCCAAAGATCAGCAGGGTTTGTTTGCATTTAATGTTTATTTCTTCATGAAATTTTGCTAATTTCATACTAACAGTTAATTTCAGACTTTTGTCCTTCAAGAATGATGTACTGTTGAACTACTCAAATCTCTGTCCCGTCTAGCACCTTTTAAAACCACTCCGTTTCTTTAGAGAACAAAAAGCGTCTAAGGAATCCTACCTTAAAAGTATAATAGTCTTCTCCATTGATAAGCTTCTCAATAATTAAAAAGCATTGAGAATTATAATGAAATGAAGACTGATTTTGATGTAAGGCTCATCATATATCTATGAATGAACTTAGCAAACTTGTAGTTTATGTAATTAGGAGAAACAACAGCTCTTGGAAACACAGCTAAAGTTTATGACTCGACTCCTGTCTGATGCAACGCCTTAAGCCCTCTAGGGAGGGTTGGTCTCAAACAACACAAACATACGAATGGCTGTCAGCTGAATGAAACTTGGCAAAAATTGGTCTGTCCCTAAAGTTGCCATATCAAGTTAATATAAAGGGCAGTACTTTTCATAAATCCACAAAGCCATATCCTAAAAAGAGAGAAATAATTTTTAAAAGTTTTATTTTATGGAAGAAATGTATCTTCAAGATACATTCCCAGAACTTCATTTTTAAAATGCCTATTACTTTGTATATTATTCAAAAGCAAACATACGTGAAAATCATCCCAAGTTACTTTGAACTTTCCTGTTTCCACTGGATATTTGGCCGGATAATTGATGTGATGGAAGCCTAGATTTTAACCAACAGGAGGTGGTAAAAGTACGGGGCTTCTGTCCTTGCTGTGAGATGTGAATTATAGCTACAAAATTTGACATTCTCAGGTGAGATCCTGGTTCCCTCACTTGCAAGTTTTTTTTTTTTTAAGTAATTAACTGATTAGATGCATAACAAAGAATAGGGCCTCTGAACTGTTTCCCAGGCCCCCTATTTAAAATCCTGTGCTTCATAGAAAGCGACTGACTCCATTTACAGTTCCTCAAGCTGCATTCTTCAGTTTTAAACATATAAGAGGAAAAATCAGAATTCTTCATTGGCAAACACTATTGCTATTGATTCTCCATTCTTTTCCAGAAAACTCTAGTAGCTGCATAGGATGTTTCAATATAAGAAAAATTGCTGTTATAAAATTTCACTTTTGTAAACTAGTTTTACCCTTTTGACATTTCCATTGCTTTGAAAAGCTAAAATATATATTTTATTATGTTCTTTGTGAAGGTGCTTTTCTATCCCAATATTCAATATGCACTAACGATGCAGTAGGCGCTTCATGGGTCCTCTGGTGTTGCCCTTCCTGCCTCTCGTAGTCACATGGAATATCTAATGCATGATCTAATGCCAATGTTATCGCTTCTCACATTCTTAGTCCCTAAAAGTAACCAGGGTTCCTTGAAGTATAGCTGACTCCGCCTTTTAAGATCGGAAAAATAAAAATGGGCTTGGAACATCTTGTTAAAAAAACAAGAATGCTTTCAGATCTGCGGTGGTATGAAAAGAGACAGGCTAGTCTGTGAGAGGGCTTCCAGGGGCTCAGTATATCAATTTTAACATCAAAAAGGAAAAAAAAAATGATTATAGTCAATTTGAACATGCTAAATATGCTAAAGGGCACACGATTCCATGGTGAAACTAAGAAAGCCATGTTAAAGTGATTGTAACGCTCGTGTAGATTTACAGTGCTTGTATAAAAAATGCGATATATCAAGTACCCTAAATTATTTGAGAAATACACTAAAATTTTGATCAATTACAGGTTTTTAAATTACAGAAGTCGATCCCTCTTTATTTTTTTTAATGGAGGTGAAATTTTGAGACAGATGTATGTAAAAGATGGAAAAAATATGTTGCTTTCAAGGTGGGAAAATATATTTGAATTAGCTGATAAAAAATAAAATGTCAGTGAATCAAAGGAAAACAGTTTAGATCAGCAAGACCGTGTCAAGAACAGGCACAATAAGAAGGGGAAACTGCAGGGTAGTCACCTTTTAATGATACCAAATTGAGGCGAGCCAAGAACACGGAGGGAATTTGAGCAGGTAGTGTGGGTTTTAAGGAAAGGAATTGTGCATTTAGGTTGCCCTAGCAACAGGGGTGTCTTCTTATGCTCAGACATTGTAATGAGGAAAGCACATGAGCAGGGAGTCAAAGATAATTGGAGGGAGCCCTGTCTCCTTTGGAGATAGATTTGGAAAAGAGTTTGGGACAGGTTGATGCCATTGACAAAAGACCATGTCTTGAGAGAAAATTGAGTTATGTTCCAAAGAGAGAAGTCGAGCCTGTATGCTCCTGAGCTTCTGAGTATGGCTTAAATCCGCTGTTTTTTCCACTGATTTCAGTTGAAGTCGGGGAAAACAAATAAATAGGGTACCTGCATATTCACATCGTCTCAACCGCTCTGTGTTCGTTAGAATCGCCGCTGGGAAGGCACCTCGGACTGGGAAACGAAGGGAGCTCACTTTTCTGGTCACCGTGTAAGGTGGCTTTGGACCCAAACTATCATAGCAGTCTGCAGTGTGGACGACTCTCCTGCTGCTTATTAGCACACAGGGTCTGGATATGTCCCTCGCATGTAGTGATTCCACTTATCTTAGATTTCTTTCCATAACAGGAAACATGTCTTCCAAGTCTATCACATTCCAGTGAAAGCTGCACTAATTTCTACAAAGTTCTTGCTTATCTTGAGCTGAAATTTGCTTCTCAGTAATTTCGGTCTGTTAGTCCTAGGTTTGCCTTTGAGTTACCTGTGGCAGTTTTAAAAACATTTTAATCTCTTCTTGAGCTTGAATGAATTTAAGCTAATGCCTCTTACAATGTATTTAACAATGAGATATGTTTAAATATGCCTCTTAGTAATGGTACTTCTATTATTAACTATAGTATATAATAATAGTAACAATGTACTTTTATTGTTAGTAGTAATAATAACATTTTATCATTATTTGTGATTATGCACACATTACTTTGTATTTTTATGAACAACGAGGAATGGCGCCTTCCCCTGGCCGAGTCTGTCCAAGGTGGGGAGTAACTGTGAGGTTTGAGAGCAGAAGAGAGGTTGAACTCATATTTGGTTATTTCAGGCTTTTTATTGTTCATTGCTCCATTAACCACAACAGCCAAAGGACGACACGAACCTCAGGTGAGACTCCTAAGGGGTGCGCCAAGCTCAAGGGCATCAGTGACATCTACTTTAAACATTGTGATTTGTGAAAAGTCAATTTTGCCTTTTGCTGTCTTGTTTTGATTTAGTCCAGACTTCTCTTTTTGTAGAAAACTAGGGCCCTGTACCAATGACTGATCTAAGAGAATACAATTTTCCTACCAAGTTCTCATGTTTCTCATTTTGGAAAAAAACAAAAACAAAAAAATAGAAGACCTGGATCTAAGTAAAAAGATTTCTTTGTTTTGTGTTTTTCTCTATAGAGGATATACACAAGCCCTGTGAAGCCCCTGGCTACCTATTTTTCTTCCACTTCTGTATCAAGACTGGTTGTCTGACCCAGAGAAAGGGAGTAAAATAAATGAAATGAAGTTACTGAGGTTTTTATGAAATAGGCATTCTTTCTCTTTTCACACACAACTATAAGAAGTTCATTTGCTCCTACTGGTTTAATGTCAGACTCCTGGAGAGTTTCAACCATGACACGTTATGAATGTGAGGTGAGAACTGGGTGAATGGTTTCAGCATAGTAAATTCCACCCACTGCTCGTTATTTATAAGGTACACTCATATCCTGAAGGAGGCTTGAAGGTTCTCAAAAGAGATATTAAATAATAATAGTAACAATATTAATAGTACATTTTCTAAGATGAGCTGTTAGAACATTTGAACAATAGCTGAAACCTATGTGCTCAAGTTCCTTCACTTTAAGAAACTGAGATGATAAACTTTGGAAGTCAGATTTCAGAAATTTATATTTTGCACGTAAATGGTATGCACAACACTTTTTAGTGTAAGAGAAAAGACAGGCAACAACAGGGAAAATTTTCAAAGATTGACTTGGCAGTATTTCCTGAGCGTGTACAGCATCCAAATCAGCTAATGAAATGCCTCGGCTCAATCACTAGCTGCTTACAAAGGAATTTTAAAGATAAATGTCAAAAGAGAAAGGATAAATAAATTATGGAGTAAATTGGCACTAATAACAAGTTATAAGGAAATTAAAACATTTTCATATTGTAAAAAAAACCCCCAAGATTTATTCAAGAATTGTAAAGGAAACAGGATAATTCATGGTAGAAAAATGGTCAAATGATGTTTAGAGGGAAAAAGAGGAATATGATGTATTAGTAGCTTGAAGCCTATTGAAACTATTACTTTGTTGTTAAAAAGAGTAGTTAGGTGAAATTTAGAGGTAGAACTAGGTAACTCATAAAATAGCTACTGTTTCTTTAAATTTACCAGTCAACTTAAGACAGTTTATAATAATTAAAAATATATTCCACTAAAATTATCCTGTAATACAGCATAGGTTAGGTAATTTGACAAATGCATCAATGCTGGAATTTAGTAGAATATAATTTAATAAACTACTTTTTGCTTAAAGGGATTAATACAGTGTAATAGAATATGGTGATTCATCCATTGGTTCACAGTATTTAAAGTCAATCTCGCATCAATTTTACTTACAAAAATGATCATATATATCAAAATATTGAAATTCAGGCAAACAGTAAATAATACAAATACTAATAATTCACAGTCCACAAAGCAGAGCCTTGTTTATTATTTTATTGTGCAGGATATAGGGGAGGAAAGATTTTTCCTCTACCCTTGTAGTCTCTTTAGCTAGTCTAATAACCAAACTGATATAAGACAGATTAGCAAGAGAAAAATAAATTTAATTATGTATGTACAAGGGACCCATGAAGACAAGGAGACCCCAGGACAAGTTGGAAGTTGAGTCTTATGTGTCATTTTGAGCTAAGGAATGGCATAGGGGCCTGAGACTTCAAAGGGGAGGAGGGTAATTCACAGGACGATAAGAAGAGCCGATGCCTGGTGATTTGACCTGTCATGTGTATAAGTCATTCAGATAGAAAGTTCTCTCTGGTAGTAGCCCTCTGTCTGGGTCCGGCCCCTCATCTACATTCTTAATGGGTAGTTAGTGGAGAGGGAAACATTTTTCTTGAGTCTCCTGGATCTTGATTGCCTTCAACTCAAAATAGTCCACATGCCAAAGTGGCACATTTTGGGGAAGCTTGTTCTGAACCCTTTCAACAGTGTTAACATGAACTCACTTAAAATTAATTAACATTCTGTCACTATGTGCCTTTTTCAACTAGGAAATATGACAGATTTTTGAGCTGCAAAAGCATTTTATTATTTGATACCCGGTAACAGATGTAATTAGTTCTGGGAACCATAAGTCAAGCAAACATGTGATTATAATTTAACATATGGATATATTAACAAAGATACTTATAAATCTAGCAATAGTAAATAAAGTTATCTATTGTTGAAAGATAATCACTGTCTTTGAAGGTAGGTAAAAATACTAACTTTCAATCAATAATCCTTATCATTCTTATATTAGGTTGGAATATATGTGGCTATTTGGTACAATGCATCCTAATATGAAAGTTTGCTCAAATTTTTTTAAAGGTAGGTGCACAGAACTAATAGAAAATAGTATTAAATTTCAATAACTACATTGGGTTAGTTTTTAGAGAGATTGAACAGATTATATTTATTGAAAGAGAGGGAAGGAAAGATAAGGATGAGAAAGAGAAAAGAGCCAAAGAGGAGTGAAGGATAGACAAATAAGCAGAATAAATAGCGGTGGGGTTGGAGGAGCAGGGCAGAGAAATAGAAGAATGGAAAGGCAGGAACAATAGAGAGGGATTTAAGAGGACTTCATGTTTTCTCAGTAGAGCGTCATATAATCAGAAAGTTATATATGCAGGACCCATGGCTTTTAACTTCAAATTTATATTTATTAGTAATTTTGATTGGAATTGAGTTCGAACTGTGATTATGTGATATGAATCAATTGTGAAATAAAAGCATATACAGATTTGATTGTACTTACCATTCAATATGATTATTCACATTGTCTCAGTTTCATGATTTAATTTTAAAGAAATTGGATTTTTTTTTTTTTTTGAGGAAGATTAGCCCTGAGCTAACCACTACCAATCCCTCTCTTTTTGCTGAGGAAGACTGGCCCTGAGCTAACATCCATGCCCATCTTCCTCTACTTTATATGCGGGATGCCTACCACAGCATGGCTTTTGCCAAGCGGTGCTAGGTCCGCATCCGGAATCTGAACCAGCGAACCCCAGGCTGCTGAGAAGCAGAACGTGTGAACTTAACTGCTGCAGCACGGGGCCGGCACCAGGAATTGGATTTGAGTAATTAAAAATTATAGTGGGTCAGCACTGTGGCCTAGCCGTTAAGTTACATTAGTTACATACAGCTTCAACCAGCTGAAAGACACCTGCTGGCCTGACCCCTGGTGCCAGTCATCTATAACGTGTAATGGGGCAATGCTTATTTAGGTCGCACTAACTTCCACATGGAGGTTAACATGCCAAAAAAAATGATTAAAATATTAGGTGAGTATATTAGGCCATTTTTTTCCGTGTTCAACTTTAATTGAAAACTACAATGTGCAAGACACTCTTGTCAACCTTAAACAGAGCAAGAGCAATTTTATTTAAGAAAAAAGTGAGTTTATTGGGAATGACTGAGGAATTGCAATTTGGGAAATGCAAACTGTGGAATACCATAGGCTAGTCCAGAGAACAGAGGAGAAGGGCTTGCTTTTACAGAGGAAAAGAAGTTGGGAGGGGCTGTTTTGAACAAAAGTCCATTGGAGGAGGAGAGCAAGAGTTTCAGGTTGTGATGACTTCTCATTGGCTGAGTAGCGGTGGCTTCTCATTGGCTGGGTTGTTGCTGGGCAAGGGGGTCTTCCTTCCTCCTGCCCAGGCAGGTAAAGTAAGATTCCTCCTGCCCTGGAATGTAAAGGAAGCTGAGACAGAAGGCACCTGCTGAGAGCTCCCCCTTCAGGGCTTCCTGACTCCATGTTGAATGAGATTTCCTTCATTTATTTTCACACTCTGCTTAGGTACCTATTAGTTTTATCACTAGATTTGGGTAAATATCTGGGAGTGAAATTACTGTGTCCCCGGGTAAGCACACAGTAGACTTGCCTATTATATATATGGTAGACTCTGGTGGTGGTGGGGTTGGTGAGAAGTATAACAAAATGCATAAAAGTAGACAAACCTTAGGTGGGTAGCTCAATGAATTTTTAAAAAGTGAACATACTCCCATCAGCAGCACCGAGATAAAATATTAACCAAACTGCAGAAGACCCACCTGTACCCCTTCCAGGAATCTCCCAACACTTCTCCCTGTACGGGATAACACTCCATTATATGAATGTGATATTGTGTTTTGATAAGAAATACATATTTTGGTTTTCCTACCAGCTTCTGGCCAGAACTTCTCAAACCCTTGTAATTTCCTAAGTGATAAGAGCCTTATGCTTTCAGGATATCTTTTGTTGTAATATCTGGTTTTAGTTCCTGCCTCTTGAAATAGCTCTGGAGTGATAAAGGTGAAAGAGTGTCTTTTCTCATTCACAGCAAATCCCTTTCCACCACATCTAAATTTATGTTAATGAGGTGACTTTTGGAAGGCCCCTAAGGATGGGGGCTGGTTGCCAGGGGAACCAACCATGTGATTAGAGGAACTTTCAGCCCCACCTCCTGACCTTGAGGAGGGGAGAGGGGCTGGAGTTTGAGTTAATCATCAGTGGCCCATGATTTCACCGATCATGTTTATGAAATGAAGCCTCCATAAAAAGCCCTAAGGGATTCAGAGAGCTTATGGGCTGCTGAACACAAGGAGGTGCTGGCTGGTGTGGCTAGCAGGAGAGGGCATGCAAGCTTTGTGTCCCTTCCTCACACCTTGCCCTTTGCATCTTTTCCATTTGGCTATTCCTGAGTTGTATCCTTTTATAATAAACCATTAATCTAATAAGTAAACTGTTTTTCTGAGTTCTATGAGCCCTTCTAGCAAATTATTGAACCTGAAGAGGGAGTTATGGGAATCCTCGATTTACAGCTTGTTGGCCAGAGGTACTACGGGAGGCCTGGACTTGTGATTGGCGTCAGAAGTCGGGGGTGGGGCAGTCTTGTCGAACTAAGCCCTTCACCTGTGGGATCTGTGCTAACTCCAGGCAGTTTGCGTCAGAACTGAGTTAAAACGTAGAATGCCCAGGTGGCGTCCATCAAGAATTGGAGTGTTGCTTGGTGTGGAAAACCCTACACATCTGATGTCAGAAGTATTGGGGAGAGTAGAGTGGAAGAACAGAGTGTTTTCCTTTTTATGAGTGTGTATACCACAATTTAGTTATGCATTCTACCACTGGTAGATATTTGGGGTGCTGTAAAGAGTGCTACTATGACTATTCCTTTGTGTGACTTTTGGTGAAGAGCTATAAATGTTTCTCTTCGGTACGTACCTGGGAGTGAAACACCTGGGTCATGGGGATGTGTATGTTCAATTTTCATTGATACAACCACACAGTTTTCTAACACAGTCACACCAATTTACACCTCAGCAACACTCTTACCCCGACGTTCCTCCTACTCACCAACACGTGGTTTTCTCTTTTTCATTTTAGCCTTCCAGTGGGTCTGTAGTGCTACAGCATTATGAATTTAATTTGTGTTTCCTGAATGCCTAATGACTTTGAGCACATTTTCATATATTTTTTGGCAATTTCGGTGTCATCTTTTGTGAGGGACCGTTCTGTTTTTTTCTTTTGATTTGTAGGAGATCATGATATATTCTGGAAACTGATCTTTTGTTAAGTTCTAGTTATTATAAATAATTCTCTCAATCTGTGGCTTGCATTTAATAGCTTTGTTCAGGCATAATTTACGTACCACAGAATTTTTTCATGGCAAGTATACAGTTCACTGAGTTGTAGTACATTATGCAGTTGTAAAATCATCCCCACATTCAGTTTTAAAATACTTCACTCCTGAAGTGTCCCTCATACCTGTTTGTTGTCAATACCCACTCCAACCCCTAGCCACAGGCAGCCACTGATCTGTGTCAGGAAGTGAATATTTTCATGGTTCTACACAGTTAGGGCTTTCTAAGAAAACGTTACTGACACCTATGTTAAGCCACAAGCATCGGAAGTTAAAAGCTGTTAGACCTGGAACGACCTGCACTCAAAGGGTGTTGAAACTTGCATCTTTCAGAGCCAAATGCTCTGCACTTGGGGTACACACTTCCCGTCTGTCTTCCTGAGAGAATTCATTTACATTCATTTATGAAGGATGTAAAACACTAGGGAGCAAAGATTTCTTTCTCTCTCAGGAATGGAGGAGGGAAAAGGAGCTATCCTGTTTCTATATAAAACCCCAGATTCATAATTTCAGGGTTCCCCTCCTGTGAGACACTCCTAGGCATGCAGTCCTAAACATGTGGCTCTCATTGTGTCACCTCTGGGAAATTGGTGAAGTCACTTAGTAAGTAACATTAATGATGCTGATCTCTGCTCCAGCCACTTCCTGGCTGCTTTCAGGATAACAATGAAGAAATACACAAAGTAAAAATGTATTAATTTTGTTGACAAGGATGAGATCCTGTTTGAAACAAGGTTTGCTGGAAGAGACAGGGGAGAACCCCATAGGCTGACTCACAGGATTTGAGAGAAGTCAACAGAGACCAGTAGCTGATGTGTGGAAAGGACTGGAAGACATCTGTTGGCTGAGGACACAGAGTAGGATTGGAACAAGCAGCCCAAATGGTGCTTTTGGTTTTTGCTTTCTTGTCCAGGCCCGGGAGGAAAGGGTCCAGGAAGTCCCCAAATTAGGCTGTGGGTGGGTAGAGAATGTGACGTCGCTGTTGCTCTCCCCTCTGTGCTAGATGAGAAAGAGCAGGAGTTCCCAAAGGTGGGCTTTGGGTAGGCCAAAACAGTAGAAGTGACTTTGCTCCTTGCCCTCTCCTCCGGACAGGAGGAAGCATTAATTGGTTCCCCAAGCTGAAGGCAGGCTTTGGGCACTGCAGCCGCTAAGGGCCTTGAACCTGAAGGGAGATGACACTCACTTATTCCTGTGGACACACTTCATCTGCTTCCCCAGGTCCCTCACTCCCCTTCCACCCTGATCTCGGCTGCCTTAAGGTTTAGGGGTGGGGCTCAGGGCTTCTTGTTTCCAGGGACTGGGGTGGCTCTACACACCTGTCCCTTCATGCCTGGGACTTCAGGACGGGAGGGATTCAGATGTTAATAATCTGGGGGACACAGGTATCTATGTGCCTAGTTCAGTGGAGGGAGGGGTGTGAGACTCAGAAATGGATGATAAAGGTGCCCAGAAGGTAAAATGTGGAGCCATGGCTGTGGGTGAGAGGACAGAAAGAAACAGCCCGGCCACAGCCCAGATGCTGAGAAGAGCGCAGGCATGGAGCCACAGCCGAAAATAAGGGGGAAACCTCCACTCATCCCCTCACCTGGTCTGACTGTCTCCGCAGCCACCTCTCCAGCTGGGAGGTAATAGCTTACCCTGGCAGCTATGACTGCAACCTTTGAAATGCTAAATTAACTCTTAGGGCTTTAAGCAAAACCTGAAGAAAAGAAAAACAAGTGTAATAAAAAGCCTGTATATTTTAATTTTACATGTACGTGGCCGCCTTCACAGGAAAATGTAAACACAAAGAAGCAGTTAGAGCTGAACGCTTATGTGTGAGGTTGGACAAAGGGTAGTAAATTCTGAGAACGTGACAAGACAAAGAGGTTTGGGCAAGGGCAGTGAATTGTGGAAAAGAGACTAGAAAGATGAGGGTTAGTTAACAAGTTTGTACGGATTCTCTCAGCCTCGACTCCCCTTCTCTGGTGATAGGAATGTCTTCCTTCCTCCTGGCACAAGGAGGGCACCTTTCACACGGGAGGTTTATGTCCTGCTTTCAGGAAGACAAAGGAAGGTCAGAGTGCCCTTCTTGCACCTGTTGCTTCTCAAGTGTCTTTAACTAAAGATAATCAATATGCCAAGGTGACATGTTTTGAGGTGACCCACTCTGAACTCCCATGTCTTGTTGCTACTAAGTCTGAATGCATAGTAGAAATTAAGTAGATGGTAAATGCTTGTAATTCCCTCCCTCCCAGGTGCTAGAGGGGATTGATTATGTCAGTCAAGAAAAGCTAAAAATAGAGAAATGTTAGCAGGACATGGATTTGAGACAGAATGAGTCTCCATGACTGATGAGCTGTGCTGTTACTTGTGCTGAAAAGGAGTCTCTGGATGTTCTGGTGATGAGGACAGGAGAAAATACAGTTTCAGATACTAAATAAAATCAAGGTTTTGTGGGGGTTTTTTTAACCTTGGTCATAGAAAACTTTTTTCTCATAGTTGTTTAGGATTTACAAATTCAAGTGAAAGTATTCGGCGGTCATTCATAGCTCTCAAGGCTGAAGGAACGTTAATTCTTAAAGTATTGTTTCTAGAGAGATTAATATGTCATATTGAAAATTGTTTTTGGATTTTTATTCTGAAGGACAAATTTTACTTTGATTCATGACATAAGATGTTCCTCTTTTATAATGATCAGCTACAGAGTTTTTGCCAAGAGTGAATATTTCAACATTTCCAATGAGCCTATTCTCTTGCTCATTTTCAATTGTTGGGATTGATTTTACACAAAATAGCATAAATCAGTTGACCAAGAATATTATGGGATTGTAGCAAATTTGAGAGGAAGGAAATTTCAAATCATAGATGTGAAATGGAACCTCAGGTAAATATGTTTGTCTGCCTAACCCCCAAGGACCACATTCTGCTGTCCTGTGTTTAATAATGCCAGAGCTGACAAATCAATGGACTTCACGGAGATGCTACAACCAATAAAATGCTTAAGAAAGTCGTATCTTTAAAGAAGCAGAATTCCTGCCTGCCAAGTGGGAGAGCTTTGTAATAAAATACCCAAGCATGTGAGGTGCAGTCCATGTGGCTTCATAATTCTATGAAGACAGAGGTTTATTTGCTATTTATATTTTTCCCTTTCACAACTTGCTACAAAGAATTATTCACAATTTAAGCCTCCATCTCTCCTTTCTGGAAACTCTCATTTAAGTGAATGTATTCTGTAGTATTCAAAGCAGTGTTAGAATAATCGTGTTCTACCCTGTTGGGCAATAAAGTTTGTATAGATAAAATTTGCTCTTAATTTTGTGTGATTTTTACTTGGCTTTTGCTATAACATTCTGTTCCTATAACTATAAATTATTAGACATTTTTTATAGTGTTAGAAATGTCTGCATTTCACATCATTCCTATTATTATGAAGAAAGTTACTAAGGATGATTAATTCTATTTTCAACTGTGAAATCTTATGTAAGATATGGAAAATGGAAATCCGGCAAATATCTGAATATATGGATATTTTATTTTATGTTATTATTTTATTTATTCATTCAACCAATATATATCAAGGGTTGACTATGAGCCAGGCGTTGTTGTATATCCTGGCAATGCAGATGTAAACAGCAGACATGAATCACTTTTCTGAAGAAGCCTATCCTCTGGCGACAGAATCAAGAAAGTGTGTAAATGAAATATGAAATATAGTGCTGTGGAGAAAGATCAAGGAGGAAAGAAAGGTGGGGGAGAGGAGGGTGTTTGGTTATTGATTTGTGGCTGTGTCCCCCAGGGGATGTACACGACCTGAAGGCAGGACCCTGTTCCATGTTACCTGTCACCATATCCAGCGTGTGTCATTACATGTGGCACTTAATAAACGTTGAATGAGTGGATGGATACACTTGGCCTTGAATGAGTCCTCCTCTTACCCTGATCTACTCTTTCTCCCTCATGCTATTTTATAGTGTATATAATGCACTAATTAGTTACGTTGACTATTTACTGTCTGCCTAACTCAGCTAGCACACAACCTGCACATGGGTAAGAATTTTTATCTATTTTGTTCATTGATGCATCCCAAGCATCTGGAACATGGCCTGACAAGTACTAGGATTTAATAATTATTTGTTGAATGAATTAATGAATTTTAATAAGTAATTTTCCCTAAGAGGGAACAATGAAGTTATTAATTTATAACATAGGAATTTTATTTGCTACTTTTGACAAGCCAGCTTATTCCTGCCAACAACACACTTTCTGATTGCTACTGACAAATTCACAATTTGTGTGCTCAATTCTCCCATGAATAAAATGCTTAGGAAGTTATTCCTGATGCCAAATTCATGTATCTTGAAATATCAAATATTGAAATGTACTAACTGTATACTTTATCGACTATCAATGGCACAGTTTCTCCTCTATTCTTAAAAATTTTTAAAGAGACCTGGTCAAGAGAACTGTAACATTTACTCAATTTTTAAAGAAGCAATGAAAGAGTGTGTAAGTACAGATGAAACAAGTCGTTTAGACAGGTCTGACAGACCTGGGTGCCTGTTTTCGGCCACCGAAAGGCACTGCAAAGTTTTGTTGGTTTGTTTTTTATTTGAATAAAATGTTTTATATCCTTTCTCTTCCAAGACACATAGTCCTATCCACAAGTTATTTTCTGACAAAGCAAATGGGATACTTATTTTTCAATCCAGAAGTTTCCTTTGTTACCATAACAAAAGGATCAGAGGTTTTAAAAGAGGTGCATTTTACACTGGAAAGAGCCACAGACAGCTCTAGAAATGCAGCCTGAGAATCACAGTTTAGGAGAATGACACCTGAGGATAAATGCCCAATATTCACATAGTTTTAATGATCAGGGCGTAAACGTCGAGTGCACAGTATTTTCCTTCCTGGACATCTTGAAAAACCTAGTCATTTGCTGACAGCATTTTGGAAACATTCTTGTTCGTTATTTATACATGACTACTGAGTTAGATCTCAGTTTCACAAGGGCAAGACACACACCTCTCTCAAATCGCAGTCTACCCAGCATCATGTGCAGGTGGCAGGTATTCTTTTTGAAACAGTGAACAACATCCGTGAAGCCACTTCCAGGTAAAGGCTGTGGGCTAATTTATTTTCATCGAGAAAGCTATGGTCATTTATAGAGAATTTAAAAATCACAGCATATTACATAATGCCTACTGTGTTCAAATGTGAGTTAATTTTCATAATCCTAATTTGCCTCTTTGCTCCTTTTTTGTCTTGCTGAGACTTCTAGAAGATTCTACATTTACACCAGCAATTTTCAAAGTCACTTCCACAGAACCCTAGTCCTGTGCAATGAGCTATAAAGAAGGGTTTCATGATGAAATAAACTGGAAAATACCATCTAAAAATTTCCTTCTGTTAGAGACTTACAAGGCAAACTAGGATTTTCAAAACTCTAAGAAAGTCTGCGTTAGAGTGACCCCTTTAATTCCACATTTCCCAAACTTATTTTTCCTCAGAACTCTTTTGTAATGTAATGGTAACTCTATTTTTTGAATTATAAGATACCATCTATTGTAGCCACATCATTATTCTATGTGCCACTAAGAAAGGAAAAACAACACTGACAATAAGCCTTTGATTTTTAAGGCTATTTAAATATACAGTCAACAAAACACAAACTCAAGATGCAGTACTTTATCCTATATAATGAATGGAAAGATATAGTCTAGAAGTGAAATGTTAAAATTACAATTTTTTATCATTTTGTCCATGTTAGTAATTTCAGTATGGTCTATAGATTCTTGTATAGATTTCTATAAACTGTGAGAGGCAGTCCTGCGAATTCTGATACAAACGTATCTAACAGAATGCTGCCACACACATTTTGTTATCACAGGTGTCACTTCACATGCCACAGCTCCTGGTCTCTGTGAGTTTTCAAGGGTAAACTATGAGCTTAGAGGCCTCTGAGTTAGGAGAGGGCACTTTAAAGAAAACGCCAGGGCGGCGCGAACCACATCCATCTATCCTCCTTGATGACCCATGACACCTGTCATTACAAATCTCACTCTTTTAATCCTCCTCACCATGTTTGCATGTGTGAGTTCCAGACTGGACTTTTAACTGCCCCAAGTGGGATCCATATCTTCTTCTCTCTGTATCTCCCCACCATGTCCACTTTGTTAAAGAGTAGGATCATTAGAAATGTTATTTATTAACAAGAGAACATCTTTCTCCATGTAATAGCTAAGTGGAAACATCTCTTATTTGCAAACTCCATGTTATATTACTATGGTTGTTAGCAAATCATACCTTCAGTTGCCTATTTGTGAAGAGTTTTGTTTGTTAAGATGAATAATACAATTTTATCTAGAAGTTAGATCAGAAAAGCCACACTAAATTTGCTAGTGCCATAAAATAAGTCATTTTAATAATTAAGATACATAAATAAAGTGTTTATGATAGAAACAATAAAGTTGTCTCTCAATTCTGTACAAACACTGAATTTCCAAGTAATTTGTAAGGAATATATTCATCTTATTACATTCAAAATAATGGTCAAACAATAATGATTACCCTTTTTTCTGAATGATTTTCGTTTTATAGTCTATAATTCACACAGTATTACAGTAACATAGTATTACAGTGCTTGTTAATCTTGAAGATATGAAATAAAATTCTTCTAATGGTATGTAGAAAATAAAAATAAAATAATTAAAAATCATTTGCATAACTTTTATGAAAACAAAATAATTAATATTTTTTCTGTAAAAATAAATTACATACTTTATGCTGAAATGTCTTTCTATTAAAGTGTTTAGAAAATCGTTACATTCATGTTTTGGCATGGTGCTCGAACATTCTTATCTGCCATTCTCTCATGCATGATCAAATGAGGTGCAAGCTGCTCACACGTGAGAAAAACAGCTTATTTTCACAGGAAAGGAAATGATACATGAAATAGAGTTAATTTAAAAACTCAAGTGTCATATGATAGAGATACAAAAATTCACTAAGAAAATGTATTTTTCAAGGCCTTCGAGGTGAGGCAGTCTTTATATTTTATCAAAGGTAGTTTTTAATCACACTACCCTGTAAATACCCATCCAATTAGCATGTTCATCGATTGCAGGTTATTGTCCCTTGTAATGATTTAAAGCCTAGTGCTTGGTCAACGGACTGAGGCACAGCAGTTGAACTCATTCCTGACCACCTTCTATAAAGGAGCAAGAGAAATAAGCATCTCCATTCTCCTCACAAGTGTGGCTCACAAGAGTAGCACCTTTGGCACCAAGAACGGTTTTCCATGTGGCAACCACGTGGCAGAAGTCTCTGGAGTGGCACAGCATGAAAAGTCTGATGCTTATGGCAGTGATATTATGGAGCCTAATTTGCTTGTTTCCCTAGAAAACAGGTGAACGAATTGACATAAGTTTACCCAGACAGTCAAAAATTGGTACTTATCCTCGAGTAACACCTGAAGGGCAATTTAGAAAGAAGCCTGTTTTCTGCTTTTTCTTCTTTGTCTTACTTTTCTTCTGCTTTTTCTCAGCCTTCTTTTTGCTTGGTTTCTTCTTCTTGTTTTCCTCTTTATACCATGGTCCCCAAACTCCTCCATTGAGCCGAGGGTTACTTCTGGGGTCTTTGGGGGGGTACCTGACGGGCACTGCAGTTTTGTTGTACTGTGAGAGCCTCCGCAGGAGCTTCTTCACGATTCCAGGATATCGGTTAGATAGATCCACTCTCTCATATGGGTCAGCTGTGATGTTGAAAAGCCATACACTTTTGCCAGTGGACAAGGTAATCCGTTCGTTGTGCCACCGATTTGGCCCCAGGTTGCTGAAAGACTGAGGGGGAACCCAGTCACTGTACCCAGGGTTTCCTGTAAGCAGTTTCCAGTGCTGCACCCTGATGGCTGACTGGATCGCAGTGTTCCAGATCCCATAGCCTGCCGCCAAAGAGCCATTTTTCGCCTTGGTATAAATGGGGTCAATGTTGTGCAAAATATCCACCCGGGGAGAACGAAGGCCTTCGCTTATGGTCTCCCAGATATCATAGCCATCCAGTTGAATGTCCTCATCAATCTGTCCTTCGGCCAGTGAAATCAGAGTAGGGTACCAGTCAGTGATGTGCACAAGCTCCTTACACACCGTTCCCTTGTTTTTCAGAAGTGGGCTATGCACGAAGCCAACAGCCCGGATCCCCCCTTCCCAGTATGTTCCTTTGCTGCCTCTGAGAGGCCAGTTACTTCCTCCTGCAGTGGGTTGACCGCCATTATCTGAAGAGTAGATGATAATGCTGTTGTTGTAGAAACCATATGTCTTTAGAGCCAGGGTCACATTGTTGATTGCTTCATCTAAGCAGGAAAGCATGGCAGCATACCTCCGCCTGTTTATGTTGACGATGGATCTGTAGTGTTCAAAATACCTGCTAGGGGCTTGCAGCGGTGAGTGAACAGCTTGGTAGGCAATATATAAAAATATAGGCTTTCTGGGGTCATGGGAAGCTAAGATTTGCTGTACTCTCTGAGTGTACATCTGTGTGGAGTAAATGCCATTGTCATAGTCCCAGGCAGCATTGTCATTTTCATACAAGTCATAGCCACACATCCCGGGACTGTCACATTTGTAGTGTGTATAGTAATCACCACTTCCCAAGAGGGAACCAAAAAAGGTATCAAATCCTCTCTTGGTGGGCATGCATTCTTTCCTGTAAAAACCCAAGTGCCATTTTCCAACCATGTGTGTTGAATATCCAACCTCCTTCAGCTTCTGAGGTAGAGTTGCATTGTCCAGAGGTAAGCAGTTGGGTTGGGTGGGTCTTATGATAGAATGCTGAAGTCCGGTGTGTATCTGATACCTTGATGAAAGAGTAAAAATGTTGTCAGTGCAGGATAACAAAGATATTCTACATGAAACAATGATTCTTAAATAATGTTTCTATGAAGAGAAACTTTACCCAAATAAAATATGACCAATTTAGCATTTCTACTATTGACTCAAAAGTCTTTCCCTAATTAGCTTCATATCCAACCTTCGAAATACATTTAACTCTAAATCAGGACTTTTGAAACTAAGATTTCATCATTTATCTCAAAGTGTTTTTAAAGTTCTTGTAACGGAATTAATTTGAGTAAACTTTAATCTTAAAAGATTAAAATTAATTATAACTAAAATTAGTTATATGACTTAGGAAACTAACATAAGAGAAAGGATATATAAATTTCAAAGTGTCATTATTATTTTTATTGTTTTTAGTCTAGGGACCTCGCATTAGCTCCTAAATCATTTCCTGAGATCATTTATGTCAAGCTAATTCTGAAGTACTAAAATACACGCAGAAATTATACAAAAATCTGTTTGTCAAAAATATTTTATAATTAGTCTCCAACCTGTTAGATCTCTGTAAAGAGAAAGAGAATGTTTCTGACTCAAATACATTATGGTTGAAAAACCATTTTAGAGTAAATGTTTTAGCTGCTGCTGAGAAAGGATTACATTTTCCCCAGAATAGCAGGAAATGAATCCTTTCATATGTTTCCCACAGCGTTTCCTTTTTAAAAAACTGACATTCACTTACAATATAGTCTAAGAAAACATGGTACCCTAACACTTTCTATACACTAAAATTGAGTCAATGTTAATTTCTCTCACTGTTCTTTTCCCAAGGGCTTTTTTCCAGAGAATGGTTATTATCACACAAGAGTGTGAATTTTCAGTTGGGTCAAAATGTGCCTATTAGTTCATGACATTTTAAAAGCACTTGATTCTATACTTATTATATAAGTTCGAAAAGACTTTTTAATAGAAAATATAGAAATCTGAGAAACTGAAAGTTGCAGAGAGTGTTAGGGTAAATGTGAAAATATTCTTGGAATCAAATTACAAAGAGTAATATCGAGGTCAAATACAAAACTTTTTTCAAATTGATTTAACCCGAAAGGCCAATGTGTTATAGGTGCCTTGGGTGAATAGTTCAATTTATTTTTAAATGTTCAAATGATAGCATAATGCAACTGTGAGCTCTTTTGAGGCATCCATCGCAGTAACGTGTTGATGGTTTTTAGTAGCTGTCGAGATATCTGGTCACTAATGCCAAGCAGCATCCAGATGGGCCCTGTCTACTCTGCTGATCATTTAGCTGTCAGAGTTTCACAATTATCACAGTGGTGGTAATTTAAAACATAATAAGCCCCCAAAGAAATAAGCATTTCATAAGCATTATTTAGCACCAAATTCGGAAGGTGTTATTGCCCTCGATAATTTTTGATCCGGTTCAGGATCCAAAACCTTTACTTGTGAAACCACTAATTTTGTAGAAGGACAGGAGAAATCGGTAACACTAATCAATACAAACATTGAGGAAATTTTAACAAAGAGATATCTACATGGGTAAGAATTTAGGGAAGGATTTATGGGCATGTGTTATTAACTAAATAATTATCTTACGCAGAAAATGTACTTGGCTGGAGTATCGATTCAGTGTATGGAACCGCTAACCAATTCGAGTCTTTCTAATTAAATTGGGCATTTTCTCACCTAGAACTAAAGGCAAAGGAACTGAGGCTTTTGAAAAGTGTGAAATACAGGAAATGTGCACACAAAAAAGAGTACAAAAGAAGAGGTCTGCGGCTTTCAGAAGATGGTGTAAGGCTGGCAGATCAATCAGACAGTTCAGAGCCTTTAATCAACTATGCGGTTTCTGTCTTCTCCGGAGAGTAGAATGGTTTTCATTTTGGAAAATTTAGAACCAACAGCAGAAAGTTTTGGCAGCAGCTCCTACAGAAGAGAGATTTTCAGGGCAGCACCTAATTAAATGATTTCAAGCTTCTGGGGCCAAATGGGAGGGAGTTTGGGGTAGAATTTGGGGCGTGGGTTAAGGGTATTGGTTTTAGGGTCAGACAGCCCTGGGTTTGAATTTGCTCCTCTGCTTATTAGCTGTGTGACTTTGGACAGTACTTAACCCCTCTGATCCTCAGTTTCCACACCTGTAAAATAGGGATAATGATATATATTGGGTTGCTGGAGCATCAAAAGAGAGCACAGAATCTGGTCAGCACAGTCCATTCAATAAACGATAGCCTTTACGATCCTTATCCCAGGGTTCTGAATCATGCGTTACTAACATATTTATATAAAGTTTTATAATTTGTAGGCCCTCTTTCACATGCACTATGGCATTCAATCCTCATTACAACAGTGAGATGCGGGATTCTTTATGTCCATTTTATGGATGGGAGAATAGAGATACAGAGATGTCCCCACTCCTCCAGCCTGCCCCACCAGGTGGGGAAACTAGTTCTTGAACGACAGGGCCTAAGCCTGATGCTCCCTATTCTCTGTAAGAGTTAATATCACTACTTCTCGAAAAATCAAGGAGCAGAGGAAAGACGCCATCAGTCTTGGGAAGTGAATCTATTCTAACTTCCTAATTAAAGAGAGGAAGGATTTATAAACCACATAGTGAGGCTTATTGTGATCCCGCAAAAACTTGAGGTTAGTTTTTTAAGTAGATGATTTGTGGGCATTTCAAAAAGAACAAATTAGGTACAGTCAAAAAGAAAAGAAAAGTCCTGAAAAGTTAGCTTCACTTTCTTTTTAAAAAAGGATCAGTATTAGGTAAATAACTTGGAAAACCAATGGGCATTTGCAAAATTTGCCCATGATTCTTTTCTCATAAAATAACGGAAAATCAACTGTATAATAGCACTATTGACTGGTGATAAGATTGACAATCTCACACTTTAATCTAGTTAATACCATATAGAAAGATTTCATTTACGTGATCTTCTCTGGCTTCCACAACTCTGTGGAGCCGGCCGGGGGGTTCGTTTATTAGTTCCATCTAACAGCAACAGCAACAACAGACACTGATGCTCAGAGTAATTTCATAGCTCTCTCATGTTGCACAGCCATGAGTCTTGAGGTTCCACACCGGAATCCAGACTTTTGGCTTTGGAGACTTTTCCATAGTACACTGACAGCTAACTGAACAGCTAGACTCATTTAAAATTTGGATTAATTCATTTGGATTAATCTTCAGTATTTATTAATTTGCTCTGTTAAGCAATATTATTGAGTGTATAAAGTGTGCCGGGAACTAAGTTTTTGTTTTATTTTGTTTTCCCTTTCTCTCCCCAAAGCTTGGTATCACTAAGTGTGAAGTAAAGATCCTACCAGCAATGGGAGTGTCTTGAAGGTATGACTTCTGTCAACCCTGGGATCAGATGGGGATAGAGACAGTGCTGTCAGTCATGGACAACAGCACCAAATGCTGACAAATTCTTTTATTGCAGGAAGGAGCTGGTTGGAATCTAGGCAAGAGCTTTGTAGAGTCTTTGGTTTGATAGTGACTTCGACTTGGCAGCAGCAACTAACTTCAAGACCAATCAAATAATTCTTCAAAATATACTACAAAATCCTGATTAAGTGTTTGAGGATATCTGATCTGCAAGGTAATTTCTGGAACAGCACAACTGGGCCCTTTTTTTGGCCTCAGCTCATTGATGATTATTATCTATGACTTGAATAAATAAATAGAAGAAATGCTTACTATCTAGGGGGAATAGTGCCATAATCAAGATTCAAAGTAATCAAAGTGACCTGAAATGTCGTTGAAACAAAGAGGATGAATTATGGATGGAAAGTTAAGAAAGGGCTCAAAGATTGAAGGGAACATGTCAAAAAGATGCAGAAGCCTGAAGAAGGGGCTCTCACTGGCCAAATCTGGGGCAACGTGAGCATCAAAATAAATAGTGAAAGTAACAAATTATACCCACTGAATGACACAGGAAACCCCGAGTCCATACTAATATAAGTAAATACGTAAATAAAAGTTTGGTATGGAATGGGATATTGATAGTCTCAAAGTTATCTCCCCACAAAACAAAGAGTAACTATACAGTGGAAACACCTGATAAGCACCATATTAATCAAATGATGAAAGTTAACATTATCAGAAATTGGGACAAGTCAACATCATATGCCACCAGATAGGATGCAATAAGAATGCAGCACTGTTTCTGTGTTATTCCAGCCGAAGATGCATAATCTGAATCTAATCCTAAGTAAACATGAGGCAAACCCTAACTGAGAAGCATTCTAGAAAATAACTGGCCTAAAATCTTCAAAAGTGTCAAGGGTAAGTAAATCAAAGAAGGAACCAGGAACTTTTCAGATTTGAAAGAGACTAAGGAGACATGACAAGTAAATGAAACACACAATTCTGAATTAGAATGGGTACAATAAAGGACATACTTGGAGAACTGGCAAAATTTAAATGAGGTCTGAGGATTACATGGGAATAACAATGTTAATTTCCTGATTTTTATAGTCGTTTTGTAGCTAATGTAAGAGAAAATCTTTGTTTGTAGGAAATATACAGGATGAAAGGGCTTCAGGTTGGCAATTAACTCTCAAATGGTTCAGGAAAAATGTTATTTGTGTTGTACTTAAATTTTTTCTATAAGTATGAGATTGTTTCAAAACATTTTAAAAATGTGTAATAAAACCTAATTGGGATAAATGGAAGATGTTACATTTTAGTTAAAAAAATAAATTGTTTATAGGTTAGTTAGTTCAGACTATGTAAACGGATCTGGGAAGTTGGATATATCAGATTATGAATTTAATAAAAAGCAAAAGAGAAAAATGAGAGCTAAAATGCTAATCAGATCCTACATTATATAAACACAGTGTGCAAATTCTGAGAAGTAATAATACCACTCTGATAATCAGAATGTATCTGGAATATAGCATTCAATATTTAAGCATGTTCCTCCAACATATATACATTTATTTACTTATAAATTACAAACGTGAACTATTGTACCAATTTATAAACATTATAAAATGTACACAAAATAGAAATTTAAAAAGATGAGATAAAAGTAAATACAAATATAATTTCTGGTATTTCTTCTTGCATCCTAATGAATCATCCCGTGTTGCTCTAGGGTGTATGGACTACAATTTGGAGACCACTGGTACAGAAAGGAGATTGCAGAGAGGTGAGAATTGAAACACAGAGATTGTTTAGAGGACTGTTAGAGTAGTCTGGGTCAAAGATGATGGTGGCTTGGACCACCATCTGGTGGCAGTAAAAATGGAAGTCAGTAGATGGATCGAATGTATGCTTTGGATTTAGAGAGGATAGGAATAAATAAGTCAATGATGGGAGGGTTGCTGGGGAGGCAAAGGGAAAACTCAAGAATGACTTTTAGCTTTGTGGCTTTCATAATTTGGTGAATAGTGGATGGACCAGCTGATCTCTGTTTTATTCCAAAGTATACAATTAGGACTAACAGATAACATTTCATGGAAGCAAATTTCAACTCAATGCAAAAAAAAGAAAATTCGTAAAAAGAAAAGAAAAGAAACAAAACCCAACAAAATAGGCTGGATGCCCCCTTGCCAAGGATTCTATAAAAGATATACCTGAATTGGAAAAGAAGTACTGGGTGGCCTCTAAGGTTCCTTCTACCTACAAGAATCCATGGGTCAAGAACTATATCTTAACGTCTCTATAGAGAACTCCATGCCGCCTCCAAGCAGCTTTACAAAACCAAGTGGATAATATGTACAGGTATTTGATAAAGAAGTTTCCATGATGCATCAATAAATATTTAGCTTCTTTCTTTGAATAATATAAAGTAAGCTTAAAAATAGGTTTTTTACATCATATATTCTGAATGCTATCATCGTGTTGGCCAAAAAACTAATTTTGAAATTTAGTGGATTTTTTTGCCACCATCTGGCTACCACGTGAAGAAAATCCCATATGAACAATTGTAAGTTGAGAGTCAATGCCAAATCTGTTAAAATCAATAGCCATTATTCTCACTTTCCTGCCAACTTAAAAGAAAAAAGCTAAGTGGGCCTTTTGGCTTGGTGTTAGAATACATAAAGAGTTTTGTAATCTTTTTAAATATTAACTTATATCACTGGGGGAGGGTAGTAGCAGTTATTTTTGAGTTCTCCTTCATCTAAGATGTCTAATACAATATTATTGTTTTAATCCAGTTACATATTTAATGTGCCCTTATAAGTACAAAATACTTATAGGAGAAAATATGAATCCTAATATTCCATGCAGACTCTAAAGTCCAGGAGGCTAGAGAGTACCAAACCAGCCAATAGTGGAGTAGGACCTGATATTTTGAAGGGAAAGAAACAGGTAGAAGAGACTGTAGTTTACAAATCAAATGTCACTCAGATATTTATAAGTTAGAAAAACATAACTAATTTTCCATATTCTGAAAGGTGTTCCTTTATCACTTCCTTCCAAAAGACTCTTTTGTCTCAAAGACTGTAACTCTATTTATAGGCCTTAATTTTGTCTTTCGCATAATTATATCTTCTGGTGGAAGCTGGAAGTGGGGGAAGGTGTCATAAAAAGCCTATGCTTAGTTTTTCATCTCATGTTTTCGTGATGTTTCAGTTTTCACCATGAAAAACTGGGCATGGTTTAGAATGAATTACTTATTGAACACCCATTCACCTGCCATGAGCCAGACACTGCTAGCTTAGGGGGTCACAAGTTGAGTAAGATGGTTCCTGCTTTCAAAGAACACAGTGTAGCATGAGAGACAGACAACAACTAGAAGATTATCGTGACAGGAATAAAAACCTCAACAAAGACAACCACAGCATTCTATGAACACTCATAGCGGGTCAGGAAACGCTCTCAGAGGGGGCCATGTAAGATCTGAGTGCATTCGTAGGAGTATCTAGCTGAATGTGGGGAAAAGTCAGATATTTAACACCTGGAACAACACAGACAAAAGCACAGTCACAAGGGAGTAAAATCTGAGATGATTCTTGAGGGAGGAGAAGCCATCCATGGGGAGAGTTGAAGGGAAGGCAAAGAGAGTGTTTCAGGAAGAGGAGTGGAATGTTCAAATGCAAAAGGAGAGAGAGAGAGTCTGGCACCCTGTGGATCAACAGTTCAGAATATGAGAACGGAGATTCAGACGTATCTTGATGGGAGATGAGACGATAGAGACAAGTAGGTACCAAATTATGGCGAGCTATGTTACAGCATACGGCTGTACTCAGGGTTTTGTACTTGATGTAGAGCTCATAGGAAGCCACAGAAATACTATGGAAAACAGAATAACATAATAAAACTTTTCTATTAGAAAAATCACTCTGGTTGTAATGTGAAGGCTGGATTGGAGTGGAACAAGACATAGGTGGGGAATTTGCCCTAATCTAAGTAAGAGATAAAAGTTGATGGTCCAAACTGCGATGGGTAGACAGAGTGGATAAGAAAAGGAGAAGATCAGAGATTACAAAGAGGGACATTTGATAGGATTACAGACTATACATGGGGAGCATGGGAGAGGGGAATGTTAAAAATGAGTCCAAAAAGTCTGGTCTGGGTGGCTGGGTGAAAGGAAGTTTTTTGCTCTAAGTTAAGAAATCCAGGAAGAGGAACAGGAATGGATGGGAAGATGATGAGTCCTGCTCTGCATTTCGTTGGAAGCACCTGTACAATATCCATCTGGGGATGTACAGGATGAAATCACATAAAGATTTGAGGCTCATTAGCATACAGGTGGGAGGTGAGTTCATGGGAGCACAGACACTATCTAAAGATGGAATGGAGACTGAGGGGCAAAGATGGAGCCCAGGAAATACCCTCATCTAGAAGAGAAGCAAGGAGCACCAGTGAGAGAGTCTGAGCGACCGTGGGATCTACAGTAGTGGAGGGGAGTTCTACAGAGTTGACTGCATCATGTACTGCAGAGAAGCCAAAGAAGGTGAGAGCTGAATAGCACCAACTGGCTTTGGCAATAAGCATGTATGACCTGATAAATTATATTTTAGTGGAATGGTGGGGGAAGAAGCCCAGATTTTAGTGAGTTGAGACATAAATGGAAAGTGAAAACATCTAGATGGTGAGCATAGACTATTTCAAGACATGGAGATGGAAAAGGAAAAAAATGAATATGGCAGAGCTCCAAGTGCTGATGTGGAGAAGTGCTTACGATGCATTGTTGAGTGCGAGACATCTGGCCATGGCAGAGTATCGACTGCATTATTCCATTTTTATAATAAAAAATGTGTAAGTTCCATGAGGGCAGGGACTATTCGCTGCTGGATCTGCATCACCTAAAACCATACTTGGCTCGTAACAAGACATCAATAAATGTTGTTTGAATGAATGAATGTACTAAAGTGTGTATGTATTCACTGAGAGAGAAAGAGAAAGAAAAAAATGTAAAAATATACACCAAACTGCTAGACATGGTTATTTCCAGGGAGATAACAATTGTGGGAGAAGAGGAAGCTTTCGATTTCCATTTTACAAATTTACATATAAATGAAATTTAGATGATTGCTTTTCAAAATAACTAGCTTATTCTACTCAGACTAATTTACTAATATGGAACCAGTTTTACCAAGGTGATTAATTAGTTTAAAATGAAAAAAGAAATCTAAATGCTAAATGAATGGAAATGCTCGTTCATCTCATCAAGGAATGTTCTTTCTAGTAGGGACATCTACTCAGGAGACTACCTTTAGACCAGAAGAAAGGGGATGGGATGAGCTAAATGAATTCTGTAATTACCCCCTAAAAGCCAGAGAAAATGCCCCCTTTTACCACACAAGCAAAAGGATAACTTGTCAAGTAATTTTTAAATGCCTGCCTTCGAATAATCTTTCCTGGTCCTCAGAGTTGCTGTTTGTCCTTGCAATTGCCTTGCTCATGCACAATATGTTAACATTTATGACATCAAAGCTTTTGCTACCTCATTACAGTTTTCCTGGTCTCATTAGACACACGGCTGCAAATCACATGCTAAGTGGTTTCTTTCTGGAAACTTTCTTTTTAACCTCATCTATAGTGGGTGTGAATTCTTGGTAGTTTCCATCAAAAAGTAAGTTTAGTCCCCAACTAGAGGATCTTCTCCTGACTCTTTTTTTTGGTGTTCTCTTTCTCTTTTAGAATTATTCCTTTTGAAGACCCATACTTTCTACACTCTATTATTAAAGAAAAATAAAGTTCAATACATAAATTAAAGACTACCAAACATCTAAGTGAACATTCACTTATATGATTAACGGATTTCTTATCTGTAAAATTATTTACAGAGTAAATTTAAGAGGGAACTCCAGAGATACATTTGAAATTATTTAATTTACAGAGAGTGTTTGAAGGACACATGTATTCCATAAAGCAAAGTGTACACATACTGTCAAAATAAAATTTCTATTTTTCTTGCTATTCTCACTACTACCACAGAGTATTATTACATCAATTTTTTAAAACAGTGTGCAGTTATCTCCTCTATTCTAAACAGAAAATGTACTTAGAGGTGTAGACTAGAGAGTAGCTTAAATATTGGACCACATTTCATGTTACCAACTTTGCCCTAGAGACAAGATGTGTATGTGTTAGGGAAAATATCCTTAACCAATATCCTAAGATATTAGTTAGGATTCCCAATTTAAGATATAGATTCCTTAGGGAAAAAATCCCTTCAATTATTTGGAAATGTCATCTTTCACTTTGCTCTATATGCATCAATCCATAATTTAGTTATTCCTCTAGAAATAGGACTGCCATGTTTAAGAAGTCCAACATTTTCTTTGTAGTTCTTACTTCGAGGAAAGAAAAATTATGAAGAGCTTGACATTTATGCTCCCCAGATGGCTCCTCTAGGAACTGGCCCAACAACAAGGTGGGCCGAACTCTTGCATTCTTGATCAGAATTACTTCCTCTTAGCCATGATTAGAGATTATCTTTCAAATAACTGAGTATCTTTGCACCTGAAGTTAGCCACACATAGGAAAAGTATTTCAAGTCAGACTCATGTGGGAGTCATCAATGTCTTAGCTGCAAGCCATGTGGAAACAAACAAACTCAAGATGGCTTAGCAGAGAAAATGGTGGCAGTCTCCAGAAAAATCCGCAAATTCCATTTAATAAAAATGGCATTTATTAAAAACCTGCAATGTTCCAGGCACTGTACTGTGGGTGAACAGAAAGGATGGTGGGAACTTATGAAAAGTAACTCTGTGGGACATATGATATAGTAAGTATCAAAAATACAGAATAATTTTTATGTTTTAGGGAAAGTTTAGAAAAGAATGTACTTGTTTATTCCTCAGGACAGTTGGGTTTACTACACTTTCAGTTTATTAGCATTATTTTCAAAGGAAGTCTTAAAATCCACGTTATAAAGCAATCTCAAATACGATAAAGAGAATGACTGAGTAAAAACTGCATTAATTGGTATGACCAAATGCTCAAGGTTAGAGCCATGCATTTTCATGCAGGCATCATTAGATATAGGACACAGGCACCAACTGACATGTTTTAAACAATTCTTTTCCTAAAAGATAAATTCATGGACTTCTAATCTATTTGCGACTTTGACCTTCTATTGGTGACTTTCCTTAATTCTAACAATGATGACTATTGGGTCTATCCTGAATACAGATATTGAACTATTTTGAATAGCTTAGGATTTATTATTAAAATGGCAGTATTAATAAGCAATTAGTGCTGGCAGATAAGGATGTGGAATTGATATCTTATATTCTGAAGTGTTGAAGTTATAAGCAGCTTTAAATGAAAGAAATTTAGCAAATTAAAATGTATCTCATGCCCTAATAATTATTATAGATCATGTTTCATCCACATGTACAGCAGTGTGTTACAGATGCCTTAATTTTATGAAATAATTCTTTTCATTCAACTTTCTCCTTTGTGTAGAAAAATATCCAGAGTACTTGTTGCATTATTCTGAAGAAATTTTAGTATGTTTAAAATATTTCACAATGGTAATAATAATAATTTTTAAAACTGGAAATAAAAATAAATATGCCCTGAAGATCCCTGACAGATAAAAATCTAATGCCTTGAAACGCACCCCCGGGCGGAAAGCCGCGCCACTCTGCCGCCCCCAGCACATCTGCATCATGGTTCGCCTTGATCCCTCTGGCTGCAGGTGAAGTAGTTTCCTCTTTTCTGTCATCACAGAATATGAAATCAGTTGGTCAGCTCTCTCTCTATGATAAAGATAATTTTTTTCCAGAAAAGTTATCCCAAAATTACTAGTAAAGTGGAAAGCAATCATTACACAGGCAGATCATTTTCTTCAGGAGAGGGCTCACTGCCTATAGCCTGGAAAGGGCACTAACTAGAAGGACCACAGTGTCTATTTCACACTCGTTCTGGCAAGTTTCTGTACAGTAGTACCCCTTTGTCTGCAGAGAAAATGTTCCAATCCCAGAGGATGCCTAAAACCACGAATAGTACCGAACCTTAGATATAGTGTGTTTTCTCCTATGCATTTTTACCTATGATAAAGTTTATAAATTAGGCACAGTAAGAGATTAGCAACAATACCTAATCATAAAATAGAAAAATTATAACAATATAGGTAATAAAAGTTACTGTAGGGGCCAGCCCTGTGGTGTAGTAGTTGAGTTCATGCACTCTGCTCTGGTGGCCCAGGGTTTGAGGGTTCAGATCCTAGGTGAGGACCTACACACTGCTGGTCAGCCACGCTGTGGCAGTGCCCCATGTACAAAATAGAGGAAGACTGGCATGGCTGTGAGCTCAGGGACGATCTTCCTCAAGCAAAAAGGGGAAGATTGGCAACAGACGTTAGCTCAAAGTCAATCTTCCTGACCAAAAAAAAAGTTACTAGACTTTAGCAACCTCAGCGTAAAATTTTTTTTCTTTTCTAATTGAGAACTTTCACTTAAGGGAAGCACTTTAAAGCTTCTCTTTGGCGTATCCAAATTGCCAGCATCACTACTTTTGTGCTTTGGGGCCATTATTAAGTAAAATAACAGCTCCTCGACGCTTGGTCTGATAACCTAGATGCTACTCAGTGACTGACGGGCAGGTATCAGATACAGCATGGATCTGCTGGACAAAGGGATGATTCACGTCCTGGGTGGGATGGAGCAGGATGGTGGCAGATTTCATCATGCTACTCAGAACACGACAATTCAAAACTAATCAATTATTTATTTCTGGAATTTTCCATTTAGTCTTTCTGGACTGTGGTTGACCCTGGGTAACTGAAACTGCGAAAATCGAAACCATGGATACAAGGAGACTACCGTATTTTCTGCAAAAGGTTTGTCCCTGGTGGTCAGTGTTGGATCCACAGTCTAACATCCCTTTGGAGGGCAACTACCCAGTGCCTGGTGGCATGTGGGAAAATGTGTAATTTACATCTGTTAGAAATCAGGTTGGTGGTGGGGGTGGTTAGTAGAAGGTTACTTTATCTCTGGACATTCTGCCCACTGGCTTGACATCATAGGAAGTCTTCTGGCATCTACTGTGGAAACAGTCCAGCCCATGTGGTGGTATTGAGGAAAGCCCACCATACTAGGAATCAAAATGCATGGATTCAAATCCTGCTCCTTACTGGCTGTGAAGCCTTGAGCAAGCCACTTAACCTGAACCTGTCTCTTCATTTTTAAAAGAGATATTAGTAAGAGCAACACAACAATGCCACAGGATTTTTTTTGAATCAGGATTATATGAAGTAAAATATATAAAACATATTGTAAATTATAAACTTTTACACAAATGTTGGTTATAACTAATTATTACTACATCTCATCTCTTCTCACGCCCTTCTTCTCCATCATTCTTCAACTCCATGTCCTCCTCTTCCCACTGCACTGTTATGTGCACGTGATGAGACCAAAACCAAACCAAGACAATGCACGATACCATAGCTCGGACTTGTGAACCAGTCTCCTGCCTGTTCTGTTTCTTCCTGGCAGTCAGATGGGAATTTCCAATTGTCGACTGAAGGTCAGCCCATGCAATTGCATTATTTCCCCTTTTACTCGACTCCTGTGTCAGTTCCTTTAAATGTCCATGAGGGATGCAAAGAAATATTTACATTGTTTTTTAGGGAGACCCATGTTGTTTACCAATTACTTAGCTTTAGTTTTACAAAAGAAATATTCTGAAAGGAGATAGTTTGTAAAAAGAAGGATGGGTGTTGAATCTACAGGAATATTTACGGCATGTTGAGTTGTAATGACTTATAAACAAAAACCAGCCAATCTATTAGTTGCCTGAGTCATCCTTGCCAGTATTAATTTAGTACATGCATCTTGATATAGTTCAGCAGGAGAGACAAACTTGTTCCCCAAAATTGTCTTTGGAGCACTTTAGTATTATTAATTAATGTTTATTTCATCTCCCAGAGGGGGGATATTCCACCCAATTTTTTTCTTATTCTTTACTCATACCATAACAGATAGGTTTCCAAAATATCACATGAATACTGCACGTATGACCCTGGGAAAGCATACCTCTCACTGATCATACGTTTCTCAGCTGACAGCCGTATCTGAGAAAGCTCCCAGAAAGTACCATCAAGACTTACGGCAGCAAAACTTGTTCTTTTCCATACTGCTTCTCCTAGTGCCTGCTGCCCCCTCTCCTGTACCATCAAGAGGAATCACGTGTCTTGGTGAGCTGTGCTTTGCCAGCCAACTCCTCTAAAGATTTGTGTTATAACATCCTGAATTGTCATGCAATCCTGAAAAGCTATGTTAACTGTTGTTTTAGCTGTCTTTCTACTAGGATCCCAAAACACAGATTCTCAAAATTATTTTAATGATATTTTTATAGTAATATAAGGGAAAGTGCATGCAAAAGTGTAATGATTAGCTAAAAATTACATTCAGAAGCTATACTAATGTAGTTCTTAGATGTCATATTCAGAAAGAATTATATTAGAAACAAGTTAACAAAAATAGATCCTTCATGACAATATCATTGGAGCGATATTAAGGGAATAACCAGTGATTCTGACCTACTAATCGACAAGATAGCTTGGTCTGTAATTTATCGGTATGTTATTGGAGTGTTCAGTATGACCCATGCTTATCAATAACTTAGCAATTCTGTTACCTGTCCTTGTTATTAGGTTTATTTTACTATCCCATAAAACAATGGAGCTGAGAACTAAAAAGGCAAGCTCATTTCTGAGCATCTCTATGCCTCAGTTTCCTCACTTCCATAAATTGAGGGCAATAACAGCACCTTTCTCACTGAGTCATTTTGAGGAGTAAATGAGCTGACATATGCGAAGTGCCGGACAGTATCAGGCACGTAGAAACAGAATAGAAAAAATTACAGAGTTCAAAGGGATGATTAAAGTTTTGGCAGACTTAACACATTTTCCAGCCTTTGGTTGTTGTCCTAACAGTAATAAGTAAGAATCTCTAAGAAAAGACCACTTGCCAAATTTTGGTGTGGCATCAAAGAATATCCACATGTATCTGAAAACAAGGCTCAAACACATGTCCCTTTTCCAACCATGAAGCTGAATTTTCTTTACATACTTCAACAGCAACAAATATGACAATGAGAATCCAACTGTCTTCTGTTAAGCCAGAGGTTAGAAAGATTAGCAAAATTAAAAATGGTGCTACTCTTCTCACTATTTTTTAAATTTGTTTGAAGAATATAGTTATATTCATAAAAATATATTATTTATGTTAACATCTAATTGGTTTGTTATTTTAAAATCAATTAATAAATACTTTTTTAAAATCCTCAGTTTTAATTTCAATTGGTTTTAACTCATATAAAGCTCTTTGGGGTCCTCAGTGATTTTTAAGAGTGCAAAAGGGTCCTGAGGCCAAAAAGTTTGGGGACCACTGATGTCTAAATTATTCTATGGTTAAAATTTTCTGAATACATCTATCAACCATTACTAAACCTAAATAAGAAATAATTTTATGAAAAGTAGTTTGTAGCAAAAAGAACACGAGATTAGGAGCAAACATTCCAATACTGAATCCATCATTAACTCTGTGGCAAGATGAAAAAAATCATTTTTTAAAGTCAAAATAGTATGCCAATTCTGGCAAAATTCTTATCAGTGGTGAAAATTTTCTATATTGTTTCCTTCAACTTCTGGAATAATTGGCTTCGGTTTTTACAAAAAGTCAAAAATAAATAAATAAAAAAGGACTATTTTTCAAATCTGGGTTTCACTGAAGCTGAGAGGTATATTGTCCTAGAGCAGAAGATGAGCTTCCGCTGAGATCAAGGGCTCAGCTGTAGGAAGAGGTGCCCATGAGGCTGTGAACCGCTAGTAATGAACAGAAATCCCTGGGAGACTTCCCACAGGATGTGGGGTAGGAGCTGAAATCAATTCTACCCTAAGTAAAAGAAATCTCAAAGGAAAGGGTGAAGTTGAGTGACAACAAATAAGCGTTGCCTTAGGTAAGTCAATTCCCTCTGAATCCACATCTGCTTCTGCAAAAGAGAACAATAATACTTGCCTCACAGGGTTACTCAAGGGATTAACACAGATAATGTAAATGAGGATTACTAAACAAATGGTGTTGCTGATATTGTTGAAGTAATAGTGGAGCCCTGGATCTGTAGTCAGAACCCATGGCTTTCAGGTCATGCTCCATCATTTGGATCCATCACTTACCCTTCCTAAACCTAACTTCACCATCAGTATGAGGTGGAGGGACATGCATGATGCTTGTGGGCTTCAGGAAGGGGTAGTTTGTGAGGTGCGGAGCCAGAGAGATGGCAGAAAACTATTGCTAGGCAACATGACCCCACAGTTTTAGAAAAGTTACTAGTGCCTCAGAAAAGCGTCTTGAGGAGAATCGTATGAAATCTTGAAGAATCTCGTGGAGAAAGGAGAAGGTAGAGATTCATGGCTCGGTGTGACAAGGGAGGAAGCTGGCAGCTGGGCAAATGTAAGAGTGCAGTCGGAGATAGGCAAAGAAATCATGGGTATGGCCTTGGCTGCCCTGATTATGGAGGTGGGCTGGGGATCATGGTTGACTAAAGCTCTGCCCCAAATGACATCTGACTTTTACTTAAGATGGTTGTAATCATGACACTTGCCTCTTTTCAGGTTGTTGTGAAAGTTAAGTAAGATAACATGTATCAAGACCCTTTACAAAGAATGAAGTATTACACAAGTTTGGTTATCATTATTAAGTAAGATAGGAGCAAGAGAGAGTCCTGCGGCTCCCTCCCACAGAGATAATCTGGATGTTGAAAAAGTTTCCTACGAACAAGAATCATGTTCTGTAAAGTAAAATAAGGTAAAGTTTTATTAAAGATTTCAAGTAGGAAGTAGAAATGTGTTCTCTAGAAAGGAAGCACCTCCTACTGTGTTTGAATACAGTGCTCTATACCCTTTTGAATTTTAATAAGAGAAAGTAGCCTCATATTCTTTTGTATAAAGCCAACAGCTGGCTTCTGAGATTTAGAAAAATTAATACCACCATTCTGCCAAAGATCATCATTATTCTCGAGCTCTCATAACTGGGCAGTTTCTGTGTGGATGAAAAGGCTTCTACAGAATGCTGATGTTTGAATGAATGTTCAAATATCAAAATATTCTCAGAAAAGTATTCAGTAGCCATTAGGTATAGGTGAGCTGGTTTAAAGTACACATTCATAAAACAAAGCACAAACATAAAAATTATCCGGGATCACTTTGCAACATCCTTGTACACTGTGGACTATTTATACATTTGCAGAAACAGGTTAGACTAACTACTGGTCACACATCCAAAGAAACATGGTAGCCACCATCAGGAAACCCTCCAAAAAACTGTAAAACTTCTTATATAAAATAAGGAGTCTGGAATTAGGGAGCCTTCAGGGACTTTCGGTTCTAATGTTCTATGAATCACCAACTTTTATTAGCAAGTAAAAGCCGAAAGATGGACTGAATTCTCCTAAAATGAAAACTTTGTTTAAAGAGAGAAATTGCAGAGAATCCAGGGACCTATGTGTCTTTTTGAAGGCTGACTGAGTGGCGCCTACTTAGCGTGAAAGTCCAGATCGAATGAAATCCATGAGGGCTCATGAGTTATGACCATTGCCTGTTTTGAATGCCGACTATGAGAAAGTCAATCTGGTAGGTATGTAATGTACATTATCACACTTTAGAATAAGAATGAAGTTTAAAAATTTTTAAATAGCCCTAAGGTCCAAGATAACCACATTCACATTCTTGAACAATTTAATCTGGGCTACCGACGAGCTTAGAAGGTATTAGATAAAAAGCAATGGCACCAATAATGACATATTGGAGCATGAAAGCTGAGCTTAGTACATGAAACGGCTGGACTGTGTAGACATTGTATGGAGTTGAATTAGATTCATCAAAGAGAGCAGAATGTTCTTTAAAATTTTCTGAAACAGATACACAGACACACATTTTTAAATTTCCATAACTGAAACCACTGGGAAACCAGAGTGTAGAAAGAAAAATTATAAGCTTTAAATTTTAAGTCAGCTTTGGTTAAAGTGAAAAGAAACCACAATTTTTGATGGCAAGCCTTGAGAGAAAAGAATCTTGTTGACACAAGTGCTCTGCAACTTCCAGAAACTGGGCTGATTACTCATTCCAGTAACAAAAGGAGGAGTACAAAGAACCTGACTACTTCTTAGGAGCCTGGGAGGGGGGAGGTGTGTGCAAAGGATTTAGGTAAGATTCTTTTGGTTTAGACGCACTCTTTTTTCTTAATATCTTGAGTGGCAGTTCCTCTGTTTAATGCTCATGGAGAAGGAGCTGGAGATACTCAGAGTTATTCACCTGAAACTACAAAATTTGTTTAATCTACCAGGAATGTAACTTTTAACCAAGAGGCTGGGTTAACCACAAAGCTGATTAAACAGGCTTGCTCATCTAGTCTATGAACGAAACCAGCAGCTTAGTGATTTTACCCCATCATTCCAGGAATAATCTCACAGCCTTATGTTAATTAAACTCGCCACTGTTTTGCAAACTACTAAAATAGAGGCTGCACCCAGTAGTTTCTAATCCAAATGCAACACAAAATTTCATCTTTCACAATAGCCACAAACAGAGCCTGGCGGACAGCAACCAGGAATGTGGTGCCTTAGTGAAAACTTCAGGTGGGCAATGAGTCCAAACAAGTAGGCAAATATCAGTGAATTCTCAAATAGTTCTCAGAATAAACCAAATAACAACCATCGGGCTCGTACAGCATGAATAGGGCAGATGATTTTTACATTGTGACCCATCTTCCTCATCCAAAGGTGAAAGCAAAATCAACAATATAGTTTGTGAGGAAAGGAAAATAATGTCTACTGCAGGCAAGAACACTTAAAATGCAGGAAAGGTCTCTGTGTTTGCTTCTCTTGCCAAGGGCTGCCCTCTGCTTACGTAAAACCTCATGCTTTAGTCAAAGATGTTATGTCAGGAGAGTACTAAGCTGAAATCCTTGGTGTGAAATTAAAAACCAGACCAAATCAAATATTGTTACTCAATTTTAAATAGTTTCAATTGCTAAGAGTTTGCAATCAATGAAGAAATTTTCGTATTTGAAATGTAAACAGGAGGATTATTAACAAATATTCGAATTATTCTTTCATGATTAGCTATTGTTCTATGATTAATTATGGCATGGGTAACATAATATCATACCATCAGCTCTATCGTTATGCTTTTTTTTTTTCAAATATACTAGATACGTTCTGTAGTTATTTGATGGAACTAATGGTAGATTCAACTCCCACTAATCATTGTTATATTTTCACTAGGGGGAAAATGATAATATTTAGAGCAGTCTTCATACTTTTACTCACGTATTATGGAAAACAAGAAAGTAGTGTTTGATAATAATTAGACATTGTCAAAGAGTTTTAAAATACCCTGAAACAATGTAACGTTAATTTAGAATGCTCTATCTGATGATTTATCAAACATGTCAGTTTTGTTTGATTATATTATAGCAATTCGCTTTAGTACTAGTCAAATTCCTTTCCACTGTACTCCATGGAAAATTGCAATTTGTCTCACTGCATACAAAAATGTTGAGTGAACTATGTGATGACTAATTTTATATGTCAACTTGGCTAGGCCATGGTACCCAGATATTTGGTCAAACATTCTAGACGTTTCTTTTTTTCTTCTTCTTCTCCCCCAAAGCCCCCAGTACCTAGTTGTATATTCTAGTTGTAGGGCCTTCTGGCTATGCTATGTGGGACACCGCCTCAGCATGGCTTGATGAGTGGTGCTTGGTCTGCGCCCAGCATCCAAACTGGTGAAACCCTGGACAGCCCAAGTGGAGCGTGCGAGCTTAACCACTTGGTCACTAGATGTTTCTATGAAAATATTTTTTAGATTAGATTAACATTTAAATCAGCAGACGTAATGAAGCAGATTACCCTCCATAATGTGGGTGGGCATATTGCAGTCACTTGAAGGCCATAATAGAAAAAGACTGACCTTCTCTGAAGAAGAGGGAATTCCCCAGTACACTGCCTTTGGACTTGAACTGCAGCATCAACTCTTCCATGGGTCTCCAGCCTGCTGGCTTATCCTGCAGATTTCGGACTTGCCAACCTCCACAATCATGTGAGCCAACTCTTTGAAATAAATCTCTGTCTCTCTCTCTGTCTTTTTCTCTCTCTCTCTACACACACACACACACACACACACACACACATCTTGTTGGTTCTGTTTCTCTGGAGAACCCTCACTAAGACAAACTATTACTTAGAATAAAGAAAGATGCCTTTAAGAGTGTCTTAGAAATATATTATTATATATTATTAGATTTTACTGTTAGTAATATTACCTCAGTCACCAATTCTAAAATGCACGTTTTTTACAACTTAATTTCAAAATTGTGATGTACTTTATAACTAACTTACATATTTAATATGGTTTTATTTAATATATTGGGTTTTCTACTATTAATGGCATCTTATAATCAATAAAATATGAAATATATCCCCAGAGCAATGTATATGTTTGAAATCTATATATCAAAGTGATACAAAATTCTAAAAGCACCATAAGAAGTAAATGAGGCAGAAACATTGAGAGGAATATCTTGGAACAAAGATAATTTGTTTTTATGTTATAACTATAAAACTTCAAATTTATGTCCCTATCATTCATATTATGAAAGATTTCCAGCAAATACTTACTTGTCTGTTTAAAAATGGAAGACCCAGAGCTCTTTAGTTTTCTTTAATTTTGTGACTAACTTCCTCCTTCCCTCTTTCCTTCCCTCCTTTCTTTCCCCAACAATGTGCTGCTTCAACAACAGTGAACAAGACATGGCGGCTTATCTCAAGGAGTTTATTGTCAAATAATAAAAGTTAAGGTAAATGTCCAGATAATTTCAAGTCAGTGTGTTAAGTGCTTAAATAGGGGTGATGACAGTGTGATATGGGGATTCAAATGTTCTCAGTTCAAGAAGCTATTCCCTGGGGAAATATTTAAGCTGAGACCTGAGTGTAGAATAGAAAGCTGAAGAAGGGTGGGAAAGAACTTTTCATGCAGAGGCCAAATGATGTGAATAGGCACAATGGGGGAATTTTAAGTAATTCAATACGGTAGGGAACCAGGGTTCAGGATGTGGGGTAGGGTTTTGTGTAATAAAAGGACAGATAAAACTAGCTAACTGGAGCGTCTGCTGATGTGACTTTGCCAGTAGAACTCTATAGTATCAAGATGCTCTAGCTTTCAAGTTACAGCAAGGAGACAGTTCGTCTAGTAAGGAATGGGGAACCATAAAGTTTCCAAAATTGAATGTGGGAAAGACAGGTATAGAGCCCTGAAGCTGTCCACAAAAGGCAGGACTAGGAAATGAGGTATACCAGGAGGGGACTGCGCAGCAGGGCAGAGGAGCCCAGGATGAGCGAGGGAAGTACTGAAATGGAAGGTTGGAACACCAGAAGCCAACCTCATACACCTCACTTTTGACGATGTCTGCTCAATCAGAGGAAGTTCCATAGAATGAGGACTAGCTTCACTATACACAATGCAACCGTGTAGGCTGCTGTGAAGGGGTGTGTAACAGCAACATCCTCACAAACTCAGTGGAAGAAAAAGATGTACCTTGTGAGAATTAAACTACACATTAACCAGGTTAGGGAAGAATTTTGGTATATATAAAAGTTACTTGGTGGAAACACCCACTGTTAATTACCAGTGATGTTAGCATCTATATAAAAAGGAAGGTGTAACTCAGAATGAGGACCAATGATCTGCAAGTCATCCAGAAAAAGAAGTCAGACAGGCAGTCCTTATTTTTGTGCCTCTGAAAGTGCTCTGTCATTTGGGCGCCTCGGTTATCAGACTCTTCTATCTGTCCAGCTCCTGTGACAAGTTTATCTCTATGGCAAAGATGTAAGTTTTGGGCAGTGGTCTCTAAACTGGATGTGCTCATCTCAGGGCATGCATAAGGCAGAAAGAAAAGATAGAAACACTATACATACAAACAATATACATTTTATTGTTCTTATAAAATTTCTTTTTTGGGGTATTATTTTTTATAATGCATATTAAATGTTACTTGCATATTTAACACATGATTAAATAAATACATATAAATACATTGGGAACGTCTGCTAATGTTTTAATTCAAAGTTGTTTGAAATCAAGAAAACAAATTTTGAAAACCATGAAACATTAGACTCATAAGCATGCCCACCAGTTCAGGCTCACTAACCAGTTTCTGCTTATAATTTGGCTTCTATTTAAGCAGAGAATGAATGTGGCGGTTATGCCAACACACTAGCATTATACACCATATCACAATTTGTTATTTAGGTTAATACATAAGTAACCTGGTATATGTCCTTATCTTATGATGCTGGCTACTAAGACTCTATTTCTAAGAAAAAGATCTATTTTGATGCAGTGGCTGAAAACTCAAATACCACACTCTGAATCATGGAAACTTAAAAGTTAAATACCACTCAATTAAATACCAACAATTAAGTACTGCTTTTTAATGTGATTTTTCAATGTAGTCCACATATGTTTCTGAGTCTCTTAACTATAGCCAATAGAAGTATAAATAAATAGGAATAAAAATAAAAGACTGTCAATGGCTTAGCTGCTTTTGCTTTGGCCCAAATTCAACATTTTGAGCAGGAAGAAAAATAATAAGAATGAATTTTTCCTCTTCATTAACAACTTTAATCTCCTCTTGGACCTACCACAATCCTAGAGTAAGTGAAAAGAAAAGGAAAAAGGAATGAATGCGATAACCAAAGCCAACAAGGATAGAGATGAAAGAGGCCAACTGAGCTATGAAGGGAGTGGCCATTGCTTCCACCTGCTTAGAAGAGAGGACAGCCATCCTAAAGCAAGAATGGATGTGCTTTCCCCTGCTCCATTCCTCATTTTATTATGTTACTGAAATTTGTTTAAAGTAAATGTATCAAAGAAACTATTTTTCCCTAGTCATGATTAAAAATAATTTTTAGACTATTTTGGAATGGTGAGAGGTTAAATATGCTTCTCTTATGAGGAAGTTATACATGCACCTAAGGACTCATGCCAAGGAGCTCAGAATATTTGCAAGATAAAGTAATAATTGTAAGCACAAATAAACAGATAAAAATTAGAATTGAATTGAAAAGCAGGAAATACGATCCAGGAGAAATTAAAATGCAATTTAATATCTGAATCAAAACAAACTGAAATGCAAACATAGGGGCAATGAAATTATTAATCTCAACCAGGAAAGAATCATGAGAATTAATAACTAGCCAACAAACCAGGATGGGAACTGACCATCACAGCCTCAAAAGTGGCAATGAGGAGAACTCACCAGAAGTCAGAAGAAAAGGAAGGGATGCAAGAAATGAGAGAAAAAGAAAATATGTAGTTCAGAGACTTAATGTGCTATTACTTAGCTGGCAATTATCTAATCTTCATTCTTAAGCAAGGGATTTAAGAATGTAAGCATATTTTTAAATAATTAAAGCTGATGCACGGACCAGAAAATTAGTTCACCTAGAGTACTAAGTCCCTGTCATTACCACGATAAAGCTAAATATTATTAGCGAAGCTTAGACTTTGGGGAACTGAAGGGAAAAATGGGGAAAAGGAAGTTATCTATAAATCGTACTATGTGAAACTCCAGATTTTCCCAAGAAGTCAATGACAATGCATATCTGAATTCCTGGAACCACCGTATCAGCCTAGATCCGACAAAACTCATAAAAATCATTCCCTAAACAAGCTTTTTCTTTTATAAGCTAAGAATCATCTTAGGCTAAATTTCTACAGAATATTATCAATTTGTGAATGACCCAAGGCAGACTTTTCTAGCAAAAGTTAAAACCCTACTCTTATTCACACTCTACCTTTCCACTCATAAACATCAAGACTCTATCTCATTTGTTAGACACACTTGTTTTCCAATAGTATATTCTCCGCTCTGCAGGCCAACAGCAAGACCCTCCCCTACAACACTGACAGTTCCCCACTGCTCTCTGGCTCAGCCCAATCCCATTTGTCCTTTACTCCTGTTTAAGTCACACCAGATGAAACCCGGGTCTCCTCATGTCTTAGTCTGTAATTCCCCTAAGACTCTGTATATGCCTCTTTCTGCTCCCATTTCTGGCTTTTCCCCAACACACTGTCCTTTGGAGCAGTCATAAGCAAAGTTCCTTGTATCTTCAAGCTCTTCTGAAAGTGACCTTTATCTTCTTGTTGCCACTGAGAATTGGCTGTCTTCTGAAGACACTCGGTCCCCCGTAGCCCTGTCAAGTGATGGCTCTTCTCTCTTCCACACCTCTCACAGCGCTGGGCCTGGAAGAGGGGTAAATGTCCTACTTGCATTTCATTACCACTTCCAAACAATTCTCTCTTTCTCCCCTCCATAAACCGGACCTTTGAATCCCGTGGATCAGACTGTAGAATCTGTTGCACCTCCTTTTTCCAGCCCCCCGTCATATCATTCTTCTGCTTCAGTGTTTGAAGATTTTTGGCTCTTGGTTTACTGTAAAACACTCCTCAATTCTACATCAATGTCCACATGAATAATTCTCCAATGCCTTGGACTCTTGGTTCCTTGACATCCTCTCCTCGCGTGATTTTGTCTCCCCAGCTACCAACTCCTGGGATCCTGCCGTAGAAGATCTTATCATCACCGTTTATGGAAACCCCATTCTAATCACAATCTCAAGTACTGCATTCTCTAACCACTGACTCCGATTTTTTTTCCTGCTCATGCCTTCTAGTATCCTAATTAAAAAACAAAACCTGTGCCCACTGAGACTAGTAATCCATTGATTCTACTACTTTGCATTATCCCTAAATCCATTGCCTAGTTTAAATTCCAAGTGCCTTCATTGTAATTACCTCCATGCATATGTGTGCAACTCTCTTTCCTTCCCTTTAACTTTATCACACTCTTTTGGTAAAAACCTAATTATGCCTAAATTCAACTCTCTGCCTAAGCCATTCCCAGAGAAAAATCTAAAATGATGTGTGCTGATCTCACTTTAAAGTCACACTCTCTAACTTCAAGTGGGCCCTTAGCACTGGCCACCAATCCTACTTTATTTTCCTTGTTCATCACCTCTCTCATTTTCCTAGATAAATATTTCATACCCCATACTCTTCTCTTCAGATCTCTAACAACTCCTGTCTCTCAGCTTGTAAAGTTACTTCTTACTTCACTCAGAATCACTCAGGTTCTATTCTAACTTCCACAGGGTACCCACCCCAATCTACCATCTCCTTGTCTCTGTGCTCATATGTTCTGCCTTCCTTCCTGTGTTCATGGCTAAGGCCAATCCTTGCCTTGCACACTAGATCTCACCCTCTCTTGCTTATTCAGGAACATATGTCCAGCAATTCTGCCTCTCTGTTTTCAGCATCAGCAAATTTTGCCTCTCTGTTGAACCATTGCCATTGGCTTACATATGCTGTTGCTGCTGTTCATTCCATTTTACAAAATGCTTTCTCTGATCCTACTTCCTTTTCCAGGTACTGCCCTGTTTTTTCACTTCACTTTTATATTGAAACTCCTTGATATATTTACTGATACTTGTCTTCATCTGGTTTTCTCCCATTCTCTCTTGAAAATATTCTAACAGGTTTTTCTTCCCACTACTCCACTCAAAGATCACTGTTGACCTCCATGTTGTTAAACCCAATGGTCAATATTCGGTCTTCCTCTCACTTGATCCTTGGGTAGCTTTTGACAAAGTTGATCATCTGATTCTCCTTTACATGCTTTCTTCACTTGGCTTCTAGAACACTCTCTTGCTTTTCCTCCTACTTCACTGGCTGCTTCTTTTTAGTATCCTTTTGACTCTCTCTCATCCACTAGAACTCTTAACTCTGGAGTGTCTGGGGTTCATCTTTGGATCCCATACAGTCTCATGGCATTTAATGTCTTTCATGTATATCTTCAGATACAATCTCTCTTCTGAAAACCAGTTTCTTGTATCTAATTGCTTCCCTGACAACTCCACTTTAACGTCTAATATGTGCCTCATACTTAACAAGACCCAAATCAAACTTTTTATTTACCTCCCTCCTTGAAAGACGTAAATTATTCAAAACAATAAACAATATAAAATTGTGTATTCGAACCTTGGTGTTTATCTTCTACTGTACTGGAATGTGAACTGGTCCAAGACAGTAAGAGCAAAGAAAGCCAGTTTTCCAGAGCAAATCTGACACAGGAATCCTCTATGTCCTTATTTTGACTACTTGCTCAATGATTCCTCTACTTTCCCATTTATCCTAACTGTAGACCATGATTCTCAAATTTCCCTAAAATGTCAATTAATAGTATCTGGATTTCATATTACTTTCCTTCTGAAAGTTAATCTCTCTGAAAACTTAAAACGTATTTTAAATTTTCTTTCTAAGCTTAAGTAATTAATTCAGGATACAAACTGAGGGAATTAAATGTCAAATAAGAGCAGATCATTAGGGAAGGTGCTACTATATCCTCACCATAATTCTCAATGTAAATAAATGCAAAAATATGATGCCCTAACCTACAGAAAACATCGTGATCATATGGGCAACAGCTCTGACTTAGTCTGACCTTTCCTCGCTCATGTAATTAACATGTACTGAGCAACTTCTGTGGGTAAGGCACAACTTTTGATGTCATGAAGAATGCCAAGATGTATAAGAAATAAAGAGCCAAGTAAGGAGGACAAGACATATATAGAAATATACGCAAGACAGAAAATTCTCTGGGTGCTCTGAAGAGCAGGAAACATTCTGGCTGGGTAGACAGAAAGATATGTCACATGGTTTACAACTTACTGGAGGGTAGAGTCTGAGTGGTGCCTTGCTGCTTCATAGAAGCAGATTGAAATAAAGATGTCACTTTAAAAGTTATTGAGTGAATGGGAAAATGAACAAATGAGTGAATTTTGTGTACTTGTATGTCTAGGGATCAAATTGGCATTCAAAAGAAAGAGGATGGACCTGCTACCATAATAAATAGGATATTTGCAGGTAGAGGTAGACAGCAGCGGGCCAGATGTATTCCAAAGGGGAATCTGGTTTGGCCAATAAAAAAAATTTGAAGAGCATTTGAGAAACACATCTATAACTTCCATTAGGTAGCTGCTTTACACACTTCACACAGGCACTTGAGTTCGTAATTTCTGGTGTATATAATAGCTACTTAACAAATAAGTAAGTTGGATAATACATGCATGAGTGAAGGTTGACTGTTAAATAGTATTCTCTAGTGAATTAATCTGTTTATTTCCTGTTTAGCATAACCTGAAATTATCTTACTCACTGGTTGGTACTTGTCCCCCATTTGCTGCCTACTAGAACTAGAATGTAAATTTCACGCAGGTGAGGGCCTCTTCTGACATCTTCATCACTGTATTGTTGGTGCATTGCACAGTGCCTGATGCACAGCATCGGGCTGAAATAGTAGAGCATGAGCGCTTTATGTAGAGGCATGGTAGAGTGGAGAAGGGAATAACATTAACTATCATATTTGAGGAAAGTTGCCTTGAAAAATGGACTCACCACTAAGAGCTGATACTTGTTGAATATTCACAGTTTATGTGGCACTGGGCAGGATGCTATTTGGGATTTATACACTGAAAATCAGACAAACAAGATATAAAATTATAGTGTTTTTAACCCTTGTTCATAAAATGAAGACAATAATATGATCTTCCCCACTATAACTCATAAACACAGAAAAATATTATTTTCATTAAACATAAAGAATTGATTAGAGAATGTTACCACATAAAGAAGACAAATTTTTAATAGCCAGAATTAGAAACCATGGACTAATTTTTAAAAAATAATTTGGTTTCGGGGCCGGCTCCGTGGCCAAGTGGTTAAGTTCGTGCGCTCCACTGCAGCGGCCCAGGGTTTGGATCCTGGGCGCGGACATGGCACCGTTCGTCACGCCGCGTTGAGGTGGCGTCCCACAACCCACAACTAGAAGGGCCTGCAACTAAGATATACAACTATGTACCAGGGGCGTTTGGGGGAGATAAAGCAGAAAAGAAAAAAAAATGTAAAAAAAAAAAATCTGGTTTCAATTTTTTATACTGCACTGAAATAATCTGATCACAAAATAGTTATTAAAATTTTAAAAAACACTAGCACACATTCTTTTAGAATCTGAATCAGATTCACTGTAGGCTTTCTTTAATCTAAAAGTAATTAGAGGGGCACTGTCATTAATCATAGAGATGAAGATATTTTATTATAGCTCGAATACCAAACCATTTTTATTTTGCAGCTCATAAAAGTAGAATAATAGTGAAGCAAAATTAAAAAAAAAAACCTCTAAGAATGCAGTATTTGGTTATTTCAAATGAAATATTAATGTCTTTTTAAAAAATTTTTTTAAATTAATTATTTTTTAAATTGCAGAAACATTGGATTATAACATTATACAATTTTCAGATGTACATCGTAATATACTTTGAATTCTGTGTAGATTACATCATGTTCACCACCCAAAATCTAATTATAGTCCATCCCCTCACATTTGAGCCTAATCACCCCTTTTGCCCTCCCCCCACTTCCCCTAATGGTAATCACCAATGCAGTCTCTGTTGCTATGTGTCTGTTTGTTGTTGTTTTTATCTTCTACTTATGAGTGAGATCATACGGTATTTGACTTTCTCCCTCTGATTAATTTCACTCAGCATAATACCCTCAAGGACCATCCATGTTGTCACAAATGGCTGGATTTCATCATTTCTTATGACTGAGTAGTATTCCATTGTGTATATATTCCACATCTTCTTTATCCATTCGTCCTTTGCTGGGCACCTAGGTTGTTTCCAAGTCTTGGCTATTGTGAATAATGCTGCAGTGAACATAGGGGTGTATATATCTTTATGCCTTTGTGTTTTCAAGTTCTTTGGATAAATCCCCAACAGTGGGATAGCTCGATCATATGGTAGATCTATTCTTAATTTTCTGAGAATACTCCATACTGCTTTCCATAGTGGTTGCATCAGTTTGCACTCCCACCAGCAGTGTAAGAGGGTTCCCTTCTCTCCACATCCTCTCCAACACTTATTGTTTCTTGTCTTGTTAATTATAGCCATTCTGATGGGAGTGAGGTGATACCTCATTGTAGTTTTGATTTGCATTTCCCTGATAGCTAATGATGTTGAGCATCTTTTCATGTGCCTGTTGACCATCCATATATCTTCTTTGGAGAAATCTCTGTTCAGATCTTTTGCCCATTTTTTTTTTTTAAAGATTTTATTTTTTTCCTTTTTCTCCCCAAAGCCCCCCGGTACATAGTTGTATATTCTTCGTCGTGGGTCCTTCTAGTTGTGGCATGTGGGATGCTGCCTCAGTGTGGTCTGATGAGCAGTGCCATGTCCACGCCCAGGATTCAAGCCAACGAAACACTGGGCTGCCTGCAGAGGAGTGTGTGAACTTAACCACTCGGCCACGGGGCCAGCCCCATCTTTTGCCCAGTTTTTAATTGGGTGGTTGGTTTTTTTGTCGTTGAGATATATGAGTTCTCTGTATGTTTTGGATATTAACCCCTTATCTGATACATGGTTTGAAAAGATCTTCTGCCAATTGTTAGGTTGTCTTTTCTTTTTGTTGATGGTTTCCTTTGCTGTGCAGAAGCTTTTCAGTTTGATTTAGTCCCATTTGTTCATTTTTTCTTTTGTTTCCCTTGCCCGATCAGACATGGTACTTGAAAATATGCTGCTCAGACCGATGTCAAAGAGTGTACTGCCTATGTTTTTTTCTAGAAGTTTCATGGTTTCGGGTCTTACATTCAAGTCTTTAATCCATTTTGAGTTGATTTTTGTGCATGGTGTAAGGTAATGGTCTACTTTCATTCTTTTGCATGCGGCTGTTCAGTTTTCCCAACACCATTTATTGAAGAGACTCTCCTTTCTCCATTGTATGCTCTTGGCTCCCTTGTTCAATATTAGCTGTCCATGAATGTGTGGGTTTATTTATGGGCTCTCAATTCTGTTCCTTTGATCTGTGTGACTGTTTTTGTACCAGTACCATGCTGTTTTGGTTACTATGGCTTTGTAGTATATTTTGAAATCAGGGAGTGTGATACCTCCAGCTTTGTTTTTTTTCCTCAGGAATCCTTTGGCTATTCAGGGGTCTTTTGTTTTTCCATATTAATGTATCTTTAATATTGCCTGTTCATATGTTCACATCCCCACCTTTAGGTATATTGCACTGAAGTCTATGAACATAGGAAGATTACTGCATCTAAAGGACACTGAAACCTTAGTGAGAATTAGATCCCCTTGGACTAAAGCAACAGGAAAACCCTGAATGCCTGGAAAATGTGGATAAAGACAGAGGACTCAGAGAAGGGTGGAGTTACCAAAGATGGACTTCACTCACTTTAAAAATTGGCCTAGAATTGGCTCTATGAAAGAGTTACATTAAAGAGTAAATTCAAAATGGGTTATAAATTAAAAATAAGAGAAAAAAAATTCACATTAAGTCCAAATATTCTGACAGGTGGCACGCATACTTGAATTTGGGTATTTATGTTTAAAGCAGGTTAGTCATGGAGTAAGGTTCTAAGGAGTGCTTTACATAACCGATTTCCTTGTTCTCTTCCAGTTTCTACAATGCTCTCCCTGAAGTACACCGCCGGGTCACAGGGAAAAGGAGACACCTTGCAGCTGAGGAGCCTCCGAAGGTTCACCAACAGAGAGCAATCAGATCTTTCCACTTGGTTCTACCTCTCAACTTCTGTGCTCCTCACAGGGCCAGGAACACTGTAGGGCTCACAGATATTTCTAGAAGGAATGAATGACTTCTTTCTAGATGTAAATATGATGTACATAGCAACATGAGAACAAACTTCATACCCTGAAAATAAGATGTACTAGTCAGAGTTCCTAAGTCATGGAAATCAGTAAAACAAAACAAACCCTTCTCAATTACATAAAAAGCAAGCCAAAGTTAGCTCTCTGGCAACTCAGAGAATTTTAAAGACTACCACAGTTGCTTCCTTTGTGTTTATGTTTTAGTTCAGCAAATATTTGGTTGCTATCATAGGGAAGAAAACCCACTAAGAGTTTAAAAGATGGGAAGGCATGGCCTGTATGCCCGCAGAAAACTTGCAACAAAATAGAGTATCTGGTATTGGTGTGTTGCCAAGAAGTCCCCAAATAATCATAATTCAAGACAAATGTGCTATTAAAATTTATAAAATGTCACTTAATTAAAATTAAAAACATGAATTAAATGCCTAATGTGCAAAGTATCACACTGAACTCTCTGCTGGTAACAAAAATAATGTACCATTTCCACTTTCAATTAAATTATAATCTAGATGAAGCAATAAATCGTGTATACAAATTACTGTAAAGAAGACAGAATGCTAAGTCAATCTTGTCAAGTTAAGAGTGCACCACTTCAAAACAAGAATGCTCAAAACCTTTTCATTCATTATCACCTCAGCACAAGTCTGAGGTGGGTTCTATTATTATTACAGACTAGAAATTAGAGGTTTAGAGAGGTGAGGAAACGATAAGTCATGTTTCCAGAAAGTGGGGTTGTAGGGATAATGGTGGGAGCAGGTTAGAGAAGGTGTCAAGGACCTGACTTCCTTGAAATAGGATTAAACTCTTGAGACACTGAAGGAAGAAGACCGGATACTGGTTACAAGGAATCTTAAGTAAATGTCTTGAATTGGAAGAGCACAAGAACAGTCAAGTTTATCTGGAACATAAGGGATGAGTAGTGAGCAACGAAGGCAAAGAAGGATCAGATCATGGAGGACTTGAAGACCTGGTCAAACTAGGTTAAGATCCTCTGAATTCATGTTTTCACTCCTTCTTCTCACCTCCCATGTCTTTGGGCTCAAATTAATTTATCAAGCAGTTTCCAGGTCCATATTTTATAAATAAAGCCCAGTGACAGAATCCTGCTGCCAAAAAACCAGTTACCTAGAAAGTACACAAGTACAGACATCTCAGAATACGAGGCCCTTGAAATGGTGGCTGCGATTTTTCAGACACCCAAGCAACAAAAGAGCTCATTTCCTCAAGAGCCAGTTTCCTCACTGTTCCAAATAAACCCCACACAACATACTCCTGTGACTTTATTCAAAATGAATCCTTATTCTGCAGCCATTTCCATATTTAAAGGCCCATTTCAAATGCCACCCCTGCCATGGAGTTTTCCTGTCTCCCTCAAGCACAAAGTAGAACACAATCAACAATGACTAAGGGATGTTCTTAGATTTTGGCAAGCAGTGGATATGACAGATCTTTTCAGATCTTCACTTTAAGTTGGCAAATACACAATGGACAGTGCTGCTAGAATTCCAGAGCTTTTCCTTAAAATGGAAGAGTCATAAAAATACAAAGACAATTTACCACATGTTTATTTAAATAGCACCCAAGACATATGTTCCATCATGGCCTAGAATGATTAACCCTTTGGTGCAGCTAATAGATACATGTGAAGAAAATATCTTGCCTAATGAGTCAGAAATTTACCTAGATAGTCAATAACAACCAGGAGTGCAAAACATCTTTCTGCTAAGAATCACAAGCTATTCATTCACAAAGGTAGACTTTGAATCTCTTTGGTGGATTCCAACACGTCCTCAATCCTGAGCAGTGTCAGGGCTTATCTGGAGGTCACTAGCATCCTTTTCACCAAAGTTCATTGCTGGGAGCTCAGAGATGCTCAGAAACTATTTAAAAGTTGACAGAGAGGAGTCAGCATGTGCTACAGGCTCCAATTTCAACTCTCCCTGCTCGTGTTCTTCTCCTGCATCTCCTATGATCCTGAATCCATGCTTCACACCGTAGCCCACATCTGAGGACGTGACCTGTGCCTCCTAGTCCTAAAGCATTCACTGAAGCCCTCTGCAGGAATCTCTGCCACTTTTATGCTCTACAGTGACTTGGAGGGCTAGATCCATTATTGTCCTGAGCACCATTCCGTGATGCTCCATCACATTACGTGTAGCAGTCTGGATTCCTAAACTGAGCAGAAATTCCTCTATAAATATCGCCAACATATTTTACTGGGGTTACCTATGTTTCCGTTTAACAAATATTAATTAAGCATTACTTTGGGCCAGGCACTGGAGTATACATGAGCTAGGGCTACTCACTCCCCACAGAGGGGTCAGATAATACACAATTAAACCTATTAGCAAATAAGAAAATTCTCTGCAGTGATGACTGCTATGGAAAAAACTAAAACAAGCGGATGGTAGAGTAACTAGAGAAAGGTACACGAAATAGGGGGAAAAGGGAAGGTTTCTTTGAAGGTGTAGCTTTTGAGATGATACCTGAATGATGAGATGAAGCCAGTCAACATATCCAGGGGAAAGACATTCAAGCAAAAGGAACAGTAAATGCAAGGGCCCTGAGCTAGGAATCAGAGAGATAGGTCCAGGAACGGAGAGAAAGGCAGTGTGGCCAGAGCACAGGAATTAGGGAAGATGGTGGGAAACAAGGCCAGGGAGGTAGGTATGGACTAGGATACGTTGGGCTGTGTTGGCTATGCTATGGAATTTGGATTTTATTCTGACCGAAATGGTAAGCCATTGGAAAATATTAAGCAGGGGAGTGATATAATCTGATTTAAGTTTTTCAAAATCTCCCTGGCTGAATTGGGGAAAATGCAATTTTGGTGGCAAAAGAGGAAACAATATGAATTTTGCTGCACTAGTCCAGGCAAGTGATGTTTGTGACTTGGCCTAAGGCTTGGAACCACGAGACTTGGAGAAGAGATACTGAGGAAATGATTTGCTTGTAGACTGACAGGGCTGGACAGGGGGTATGTGTGTATGAGTATGTACATGTATAAATCTGTGGGGGTCTGTGTGTTTGGGATGGAGCAGATGGATAAACAGGAACCAAGATGATTTCTAGGATTTGGGATTAAGCAACTGTGTGGACAATGGGAAAAGTAGGAGAGAAATGTACAAAGAAATCAATAGCTCTGTCTTAAAAGTTTGAGACTACTACATCAATCTCTTTGATTTCCTCAAGAAAAATGGTCTCACAATTTTAGAGTCATCTAGTCACCAAAAGGGATCCATTAGCTAAAAGAAAAATAGTTAAGACCACCATGTTCAATGAAATTATAGACGTTATCAAGGAAATATTGTCCAAGGCCTGGAAATGGGCAAATGAGATTTCTGAGTGTCCTTTCAGGGGTGACACTGGGAGGTCAGTGCTCTATCAGATCCTCTGGGGATTATCAATTCTATACGGGTGTGAGTCTAACTATTGACTAACTATATAGGGAAGAAAATTAATACTAATGATTCTTGTCCACAGTAGTGCAAATGAATTTTGTCCTGTAGAGATACAACTGTTTTCTGTCCTATAGAAAAGAGGACACCAAACATTATATTTTATTGCCCTATGAATATTAACCAGCTTTGCACTTATTAACAAATTCATTTCCGTATTCTTGATTGCACATATATTATTCCTCAAGTTCTCATTTGAACTAATATTTACATCTTAACGGTTCTCTCCTTAATTAATGAGTTTACTAAAATCTTTGACATGTTTATTTCATATTTGAATGACAGTAATATTTTTATTTTTTGAAATTACCTATGCTAAAAACAAGAGAACAAGCCCCAAATGGTGTCTTTTATGCTAAGCTCCATGTCACCAAACCAAGACACACCTTAATTACAGTTTCGGCTCTCCCAGAAATGGAATCTTTAACCAGTCAATCAGGAGTCAGCTAACCAACACTAGTTAGGTAATCTGCCTGATAGACCCCTGCCATCCTCTAAAGAAAAGTAACCTTGCAATGATCAACCCGCTCTTTGCCTAGTATCGTTACTTCCTTGCTCCTGCTCCCTTCTGCCTGTGAAAGTCTTTCATTTTGTGCAGCTTCTCAGAGCTCCTGTCTATCTGCTAGATTGGATGTTGCCCAGTATGAATCCATTTTTGCTCAAATAAACTCTTAAAATTGTTAATATTCCTCAGCTGATCTTTAAACACGTGCAACAATAGTGCACTAAAAATCAAGGGACATTTTTGAAGTCCCAATAGAAACTTATTTGCTGTGATTAGTTCTATGGTGGTCTCTCTTAAGATGCCCATTTCTGACAATGAAAAAGGAGAGGACAGAAATAAGTAAACTATGAATAGTTAAGATTACAATTGACCAGTAGAGATATCGGTGATATCATTATTTGTGATTGAGTATATATGGTATGTTCCCAAGACACTCAGATTCTAGGGGAAATTTGTTTTTTCGTCATTCTCTCAAAAAAGGCATCATGAACAACTATGAGAAAACTAGTTTCATTGTTATCATAAATCCCGTTGCTCCATTTTCATATTAAAATCCTGAATGCAGTTTACTTTTATGTATCTGACACTCACAAAAATAGATACAAGCACCATTGTTTAGAAGTGCCCTGTATACTTGCAGTTTGCTTGTTCTTTGGTTTCTGCTTACTCTCTTCCTAATGAAAAGAAAAATAATTCTCCCAAGTAACTTCCACACAGCTTCTTTTCTAATTTGAACCAACTATCTTGGCTGTTGGCAGAGTATCCTGAGGGCTTAAAAATGTCAATCTGTTCACGGTTGCAGGCAGAGTAATTTAGGAAAGAAATTTCTCACAAAATACCTTCTTTCTACTCTTTAAATTTTTCCTCCCTAAGAGTCACTTTTGCCTGTTGGTATAAATATAATGTGCCTTGTGGTTATTGGGATGAGTAGCTTAAAATAAAGGAGGTGTAAATCACTTCTATGTTCCCCTGGTTGGGAGAAAGGAACTAAACATGAGCCAGAATTTACTCCTTCAACTCCTCTTACTGTCTTTTTCACCACTTTCTTTACACCTCCTCTATAATTTCCTAGAACTGGAAACAATAGGGACTGGGCTTGCTCTCCAAAATTAAAGTGAAAAGAAATCCTAAATGTAACCACCATCTTTTAATGACTTGCACATCACTATGTGTAAATACAACAGTGCAGACACATGTAGAAGTTTCACACGGAGAAGACTCCTTTGCATATCAAGTGGCATCTTTAGGAGTATAAAAAATTGTACCAGAAAGAAAAGAATGTTGAGATATTGAAGATTATTTAAACAGGTCATGTTTTACAGTGGATCAGCATCCCAAATTTTGCACATGGTCTCCTTTGAACATTTTAGAGTTAAAAAGAAATCAAGAAAGGTGGTATTATACATACACAGTACACACATACATGCATGGGCACAAAAACAAGTCAGCAAATATGATTTATATATTTAATATGCCAAACTCGCCAAGTTCTATTTTAATTTACACAAATTTACATTTCTCCTTGACCTTAACAGTAGCAATAATGATGCATCTCTATTTTGTATTTGCATAAATTATGCAATTTATTTTCACACACATTATTACAGTTGAGCTCAGTGGGTAGCCATGTGGAAACAAATGCAGTATTAGCATTATTTTGGTGATTTGAATTACAGCTGTTTTGTTTTCCTATACAGTGGTTTCTGGGTTCCTACTTTTTCTTGCTAAACATATTTACTGTTTTTCATTTATACAAGTTTTAAGGCTATTGTAATAACAGTTAAAGTTATTTATGTAATTTAAAAGTTAATATAAGCAAATTTTTATGCATAAGAGGTAAGGCATCAGCAAAATGGAGTAGTATCCAACATCGGATGATTCACTTAAAAAAATTGATGAATTTACTTCTCATCAATTTCATGAACTAGGTGGAAAACATTTGACTTTTTTGTTAATAAGATATTTTATACAATATTGACATATATATTCAAAATGTTCATATATGTTCAAAATCTTCAAATTGTGATGTTAGGTACTTTGTGATTTAAGAGTGAAAAACAGTTTTTTCTTTATTTGGCAGAGAAAAAACTGGCTTAACAATTAAATAAAGAAGTTATATGGACTGTATTTTGTAAGTTACTTAATAAATTTTGCCTTTTCCTTTTGATCACTTAACTTGAGAAACCTTATATTTTCTTTGGATAAGTGTAATATGGTAAAACATATCCCCAAATTTATCTGGATATAGAGCATTTAATTATAGCATTTGGAAAGTAAGTCTTTAAACTTTATTTTTTAAAACTTTTTATCAATGAAAATATGTTAAAATATAGTATTTTGTTCATTATATTATGAAGCGATGGGGCTCAGGATGCGCTACCCCAAAATATGGCCTCTTAGAGTACTAAATATCTTAAGCTGAAGGGGTCTGAGAGACTGGCAGATGCAGGAAGGGCCCTCTGACTTCATCCTTTTTCCCTGAAAGCAGGAGATGACGCTTCAGTGTGAAAGGTGCCCTCCCGGGATCAGGAGGAAGGGAGACATCTCTGTCATCAGAGAAGGGGAATTCAGGGCGGAAAAGGCTGTAAGAACAAATGCTGTTGCTTCTTCACCATTTACTACCCCTAGCCTAAACCCCTTTGTCTCATCAATCCTTCACAAACATATTGTTTCTTTGTCTAAAAGCTTCCTGCTCTGCTTACTTCTTTGGTTTTCATTCTCTTGTGAAGGCCCCCATGTCCATGTAAAAATTCAGTAAAATTTGTATTCTTTTCTCCTGTTAATCTGTTTTGTGTCAGTTTAATTCCTAGGCCCGGCCAAAGACCCAAAGAGAGTAGAGGAGAATTCTTCCTCCCCTACGGAAGCAATATGCTGTGAGTGATTTATGGCTTTGTTCAATATCTTATCTATATGCGCCTAAGCAGGGAAACTACTTGTTGAAATTTATGTTCTTTCATAACTATAGATCAGTAAACCCAGATGGTTTATAATCACCAAGAAATTTGAACAAGGAAAAACTTTAAAATTATTATTCTTTTCTTCAGAAACTTCTTTACAATTAACAAAGATTTGAGCATTCTCTGGAACCCTAAAGCAATATGAAATGTCATATTTTATAATATCTTGGCAGTTTTATTTTAAAACCAAACGCTTATACTTTATAATGCTCTGATAATAGTTGCAAGAATGCTGTATTCTAGGATTTTTTCCAAGCATATTGTTAATGGTATCCTTATAGCCTTGAATTTTACTGTGCTTCCCTGATTTTATCTATCTGGGTCTAGGCAATCATATTTTAGAACCAAATTCCAAAGTATATACTGGGAAATATGACAATTGTCTTACTTCAGGGGCACAAGGAGGAGTGCAGCCCTGTGCACGTCCATGGACGCGTTGGATGTGCACGTCCATGGACGCGTTGGATGTAGCTGTTCCACATCCTTTTCCAGACTTCTTGGATGATATTTGGCTTCGCTCTCAGAATTTTCTGTCTGTCTCCATTGCAACAGATGCTTGAAGAGTTTCTTAAAGTCCACCTAAAGGAAATGTGCTACCTCATTGATGGCACTTTTTTCTGGCTACTGAAGACACAGTGAACACCAGAAACCATCTTTTTCCTTTATGCTTGACTTTTCATCAAAAGAGAAAAAACAAGGCACATGGACTAAAGCTGAGGAAGCCCACACTAGAACCTGCCATTTCTGAACAAAGTCAAGATCTGCATGCACTGAACTAAGACTGATGTTCAACGGGCCCACCTTCATTCCACAGGCATTTCCTGATGGCCTCTTCAACGTCCAAGTTAAAATCAGACAGAATGATGTGAAGAGCCGAGTGTCCCTGAGGATTCGCTCCACGCCAGTCCCCGTGCGAAGGGGTTTACTCCTTCTTCCTATTTAATCCTCCTAATTACCCCATGGGTTAGATATATTAGCATTGTTTTAAATATGAAGCAATGAAGAGATGAAGCTGATGGTCTCATCAGTAGTAATGCGCTTTGAAATCTGCAGAGTATCTACTCCACATGTATCGTGTTAGCTCCTCACGCACCCCAACACCTCTGCGAAGCAGAAGTCGATCATTATTTTCATGGCTCATGGCCTCTCCTCCACTTGATTTTTAAGATTTTTAAGGTTCTTTAGATGAAAAAAAAAGTGTGGGGTATTTTCTTTCCTACGGTTTCCCTACGTTAATTGGGAATGGAGTCAGACACTAAATGCCAAAACTAGAGGGGGCCACAGAAACGCATGCTACACAGATGCAAACTATACGGTTTCTCAGGAAATAAGAAGTTCTATAAAATGTACTGAAAAGCATTTGCACAGAAGCAGGAATCCTGGGCTGGCTGAAAGGAGAAATCAGCTCCTCAAAGAACAGCTTCTCCCTTTCCCTCCCTCTGAAGCCATTTCAGCGGCCCGGAGCCACCCTGAAGGAAATCCATCACAGAAAAGAAAGGACCTTTCTGCTCTGCCCCCTCTCCATTCCATTTATGCTCCCCCAAACCTGCCTCCCTGCCCCCTCAGGGCTGCCTGACTGCCAGCTGGTGAAGGGAAGGCTATTCCTAGCACAGCAGATGTAGACACACCAGCCAGATGAGCCCCGACCTGGCATCGGTATGCTTTGTAATAAGGAAACAGCTCCAGAGAAACACAGGAACCAGCCCCTGAATCATTCTGCCGAGAAACGTTATGCAACAGCTGTGAGATAAATCTTGAAAGAGAGAGAGAGAAAAAGAGGGAGGAAGGGATGCAGGGAACAAGAGAAAAAGAGAGAACTCATTTTGCTTCAAAAGGCCTGCAAGTTCTGGAGTTAGATAAATTCTGTTTGGTTCTGTAATATGAATATCAAAATTTTGCATATCAGCTCCTTCGGCTGATGCTGAAGTGGCTGTGTTCTCTTTATTTTTATAGCCACCGATATTCAAGGCCTGCATATTAAGAGGCTGTGCTTTTCTGATTATACCATGACTAGGCACAGGAATGGGAATTATTTTCTCTGGAATCTGCTCTGAGACGGCATCCTGTACTTAAAGAAATCTGCAGACAAGTGAAGCACTGGCACACTGTTTTGGCCACGGTATCCTGTCATTCTGTTTATGGCACTTCCTGGTCCAACTTTGAGCAAGTTTGGGAGGAGGGATTGGGGAGTAAAAGAAAATAAATGAAAGTTTCTAAGTTTGAAGAAACAAATGTAAAAGAGGGAAAGGAACCAGAGTCATAAAAGCTAAAGATTTATGAGAAAGGCATTAGAAACCCCAAACAGTAAAGCTGTAGAGCCAGACTTGTTTCTTAGTCTTACAGATTGTTCCAGAATGCGTCCAGTGGTGGGAAGTTCAATTTCCCATCAGACAGCTCATTTTATTTCTTGAAGAGTTTGCTAATACCAGGTTCTTCCTTGGATGAATCCAGGCTCTGCTTGTCTGGAATCTTAATAAATGTAGCATCTCTTCTACACTACAATTCTTCAAATACGTGAAGAGAGTTACCATATTTCCGAGTTGTCTCCACGATTTCAGCCAATCCTCACGCTCTGTGGTTGCCAGATCTCCTCCTTGGCACGTACTTCAGTCAGTCGGTGTCCCTCTTAGAAATCTGGCACTTTGAATTAAACAACACACCAGATATGGACTGAGCAGTCAGAGAGACTATTACCTTCCTTGACCTGACATCTGCACTTTATTAGGACTCACATTAGCTTATCTGGTAGCTCATCACACGGTTGGCACGTGGTGAGCCTGCAGGCAGCTGAAACCCTAAGTTATTGTTTTTCATATATACTTTTCTTTAGCCGGGTTTCCTGCATCTTGTGGGAGAACACTTTGATTTGTGAATCTACACATTTTCCATTTCTTGACATTTTCTCTCATTCTTCCTGCCATTTAAAGACCTAGAAGATGCTTGATTTTGTCATCCAATATGCTAGCTCTTCCGCCCCTGTTAATTTTGGTAAATATATGTCTTCATCTGGATCATGTGTTAAATATTTAGAGGGGACAGCACGAACTCAGAGCAAAGGCTTATAAACTGCGACTGGAGACCTGCCCTCAGGTTCACTTTGATTTATTACTCAGTTCACTTTGAATGGCTCGTTCAACTTTTCACTTACCGTTCAATCTAATTTTTTTTTTAATTTAAAAGGATTGTCTTCTCCACAGGCTTTGTTGAAACTGAGATATAGCACACCTATAACTTCCCCTGATGTTGGCATGCCAGAAGAAAGTTAAAGGATATTATGGGGCGTGATTTCTTCTCAATGAACCTAAGGTAGATTCTAATGATCCTTTACGAACTTACTCAATAACAATCAATTGCCTAGTCACATAGCATTTTTTTTATCAGGGCACCATAATCAATTAATTGGTCCCATTTCTATAATCTAGACTTTTCTCTTTTTGACACTGACATACTGCACGTCCTCAATGTCCTGACATTTTTGCTTTCCAGGAGTCTTCATTGGCTGCTGTTCAATTTTTTCACTCACATATTAATGTTGAAAATATGGCATGCAACTTAATCCTCTGTGGATTCTCAGTTCAGCTAACTGTTCTTACAATCTTCACCCAGGGAACCAAGCGCTTCAGTACAAGGATAAAGCCCTGGAAGAGAGAGTGCTGAAGGCAGTCACTAGAGGGCAACAGAGGGCTGAGAAATAGGTATGGGCAGACTGACAGCTGCTTAGAAGGACCAAGAGACCTACAGGCAGAGAAGGCCCCCCCGCTGTAGGAGAGGCAAACCACTTAGGCTTATCCAAAAATTCCAGTTTAGATACGGCTCACATAAGAGCTGGGATAGAACTGGGACACAATCAAGATGGGTCAGCCAGTCAGCACTCAGTTGGCGGACCCAGTAATGACATTTTTAGGAAGTTGGATGTCAATATCAGAAAACAGTCTTGATAGCATGAGTCTTGGGGTCTGGTTAAAGTCTGTATCCAAAGCAAAGATCAAAAGAGCATGGATTCAGCAATAATAACTACAATTTATTGAGTGTCTACTACATAGGGAGCAATAAACCAACATCTCCCATTCTTGGAACAACCCTTGGAAAGTAATGTCATCCTTATTTCATAAAAAGGAAACTGGGGTTTAAGAAATTTAAATGGCAGAACTGGGGTCTAGATAGGGGTCTCTTGAGCTCCAAAGCAAGTACTCTCTCTATTGAAAGACTGCACAGGATCCTGATTCAAGAATTACAATTCTGGGAGGAGAGCTTGTCAAAGCTTGTGACCATCTGCTTCCAAGACCTGGACTTCTCTCTTAGAACTTGTGGAGAGTTGACACATCTTCTCATTGATCCTGGGCTTCTATTTGCTAGTAATCATATTTCATCAATCCTTCACAGTTTGAAGTTCATTCTGCTTTTTAAGGAGGATGAAAACAAAATGTATTCTATTAATACATTCTATTTTCTTTAAACTCTTGAGGCAAATGTATACTTTGCCAACTTGATAAATCGCTTTCTTTTTTAGATCTATGGCTTTAATACAAATCTAGTGCAATGAAAATTCTCAGTAATAATTTGAACTTCAAATAGGACCTGCACCTTTTAGCGCCGAATATTGGCCACATAAATCTGGTACCTGATCCACCTAGCAAAAATGCATGCTGCTTAATTAAGGGAGGAAATATTTAAAGGGGTAAACAAATATTTTCAATTTTAGTATCTATAAAACTAAAAAAATGATCAAGGGTAGCATAAAAAAAGGATTTTGAAAGTGCTGAATGTTAAATAACTTGGATGGAAATAAAGTGTTCTGGGGAAAAAAGAGATTCAAAAGGTAGCAAAAGTGATGGCAAGGTCACTGATGTCAGAGATGCATGACATAAGTTTGAGAAAATTGTTTCAAGAAATATGAAATTCGAAAAGGCAATATTTCTAAATATATTGGAAGCATTCTAGAGCAAGTTATAGGACTAAGTAAACAAGTATGGTTCTTTATAGCTTTATGGCCCTAGGTTTCTAATGATTTTCTCAGCAGAGAAGTAATTAAAATACTGTATTACCACCAAAACCTATTTTAGGTTTTCTGAAGGGACATTCTCTGGTTTCCTAGAGTCACTGACATCTCATTAGGTATCTGAATATATCCATTAGATATTTGGATGTATGGAAATCTATTAACAACCATCTCCCTCCTCTGTCTCCCTTCTTCCCAGCGTATAAAAAATATCCCTTACAATCAAGACAGATTTTTCCTTGAAATTAATATATAATGTTTCCACAGTAGCTCTGTCTGTTCTTAAAAAATATAATCTGCAAGGAGTATGAAATACAAGAAAATTTTGGGCTTATGGGATATAAATCTATGACACATATTATTTGCTTATATTTTCATCCCTTATGAGGTATACAGATTTTAAATATTTGTAAAAGAAAATAAGTGAAATGTTTATTTCAAATTCTGTCTCAAACAAAAAACCTAGGAAGCTCTGTGTTTCAAAAAACTAAAATATCTTCCTTTATTTCATTTAAAGTTAGACACAGATTGTACTTTAGAAGTTCTCATCTATCTCCTTTAACTCTCACTGCACATGCTGTCCCAAGGACAAAGATTTCCATGGTTATTATGGGCATTTTTGATGTATGGGTATTACCAATAGGTGGGAATTTATCTCATAGCAGAGAGGCAGATGAAGCCAGCTCACACTGGGCAGCAATCCACCAATGGTCCACTTGCTGAAAATAGAGCCATGCCTTTTAAGTTTGTGCTCTTTCTAAAATGTCCATGGACATTCAACACCTGTACCCCAGGAGCCAGATGTCCGGAACCTCTTAGAACTGATTTCCAATTTGTTCTAATGCAGCCATGCTTCCTCTTTGCTATGCTCTGTGCATTTACCAGTCTTGTGTTATTTTGGTCCCCTTCTCTCCCCCTACAAACAGCTATGTTCTTTTTTATCCCCCCTCCCAACTTCTCGACTCTTTTCTTTAGCATATGTGAGCACACAGCATCTGTTTCTGAGTCTATACCAGATGGATGAAATTAATTATTGGAGGAATCTGAGGAAAGGGAGATCAAGGTACTCTTAACACAGGCAGGAGACAATGGGAGGGTGGAACAGGAGCTGAAAAACAGACACTCCTTGTCAGGAGCACACTGAAGCCACTTCTCAGAGTTCTGCCAGACCCGACAGCATTGCAGACACCTAGTCTGAGAAAGTCCTGGAGCAGTTATGGCAAATGTACTCCTCTTACCTCCCCTGCTCCAAATTCTCATTAAAATCTATCAAAATAAGGGCGCAGACTGGTTATTATTTACACAATAACTCAACCAATTAACCATCTACTCTTCACGGTAATCTAAATGATTATATAATTTAACAGGAAATTTGGGGGAAAAAAATCAACAGACATGCTCAGAAGCCCAGGTTTAGGCCATGCAGCAGGGCCTGTGCCAGAGTTTTTATTGTAACAGCAACTACTCGGATGTGGTCTGGTGGTATTTCCAAGCACCAGATTCACACGGGTACAACTCAACAAATAACGTGAAAATACTAATGAGTAACATCTGCAGAGCGGCTTCCAGTCTACACACGGCTTTGCTTAACCTTCACAACTGTTACAATCCTCGTCTGCAGGTTAGGAAACCGAGGCTCAGGGAGGTAAAACGAATTACTTAAGTTCACATCGCAAAAAGACAACATTTTAAACCATAACTTTCAATTCCAAAATGAGGTTTTTGATTCCAAATCTAGTGTTATTCCTACAATGTTGTGCCGCCTCTCTTCAAAATGTTTTTAACCAATTCTACATTGTAAGAATAATAATGTTGTGACTAGACTTTTTAATGTAATTTTTAGAAAATGTTCCCTTTTAGTGTCTTCCAGCAATAGAGGCTATGGTCTAATATTTTATGAAGATAATATCTCTGAGCCATTCGTAGTATGGAAACTGACCCTTTTGAACTGAGAATTTGGAAATGTTACTGAAATCTATTTAAACACTTTTATTTGGTTCCACTTGATTTTATGTGATGAGAAATACTTTTTTCTATGTATTGAAACTTGCAGTTTAGGGAGACAGCCATAGATAATACCTACAACCGTACCCAGGGATCCTCGTAGTTACAGATATGCACTCCACCCAAATGGGCCAGCACATCGTGAATGACGGAATCCCTCAGAATGAGGAGCACTGATTTAAACCACAGGTGTTAAGAAAATTAAGTTTAAAGCACAAGAATTTTGATTACCTTTGATTAAAATGCTGACCCAATTATCATTGTTTCTGAACTAAAGATAAAAGATATATATTCATTTAGATGAGGGAAAAACAGATAACCATGTATTTCCTTAGACAATGTCATCTCTAGGATAGTTAACATGTTTTCATATTAAGATGTTTGAGCTCATACTTATTATATGTGGGCCTGAAATATTCCTACAGGAAAAATTCAAGAAAAGCTGAAGGCAATTGCTCAAATTGCTGAGGAAGACTGGCCCTGAGCTAACATCCACGCCCATCTTCCTCCACTTTATATGTGGGACGCCTACCACAGCATGGCTTGCCAAGTGGTGCCATGTCTGCACCCAGGATCCGAACCAGTGAACTCCAGACTGGTGAAGCAGAACGTGCCCTTAACCGCTGTGTCACCAGGCCGGCCCCTATAATTGCTCAAATTTTTAAAGCAAGTATGTTCACTCTTTCTTGGGGCAAAATAGGAAAATATTTATTGAATAGGGAATAGTTTATAAGGTCAAAATAGCTAAAATAGTGCTATTGTTTGAACATTGCAAGTGACAATTTTGTAATTTTATCAGAAACAAAGAATACAATCAACAAGTCTCTTTTTTATAGATTTTGATCTTGTCCTGAGGCCAAAATAAATGGACTCTTCAGTCCTAATTGCTCCTTTGATGGTTGTGGACAAGTGTCTGAGGGAAGGGATTGTACGTGACCTAGGAGCTGCATATGTAAGACGCTGCCCTAACTCCCCTAAACTCTTCCACCAGTGGGCTGGGGATCGGGGACAAGGCCCCACACTCGCCAGCTGGCCAGCGTTAGAGGAATAAGCTGTGGAGGCTCCTGGGCACTGCAGTGAGATGTGGTGATATTCCCTGCTTATGAACACTTGGGCTAGGTTTGGGGTGGGAGTGGGGAAACCTGCCTTTGAAACAGGGAGTCAGACTACATTTGTGCAGGTGCATGAGCCCATTGTTTGCAATAGAAGCTTGTTTGCAGGTCAACATGTGCCTCTGTGGACCAGCTCCCTTTGACCTAACCCAACATGCAAGTGGCTATAAGTAGAGAAAGCAGATTCTACTCTACCCCAGGAGACACAGTATCCTTTATTCTGAGAGGTTGTAATCCTCTGCCTCATACAGTTCAACTGAGGTACTGAGAGCTAGAAAAATCATTTTGAAATATAAATCAGATCATGTCACATCTCTGCTCAAAACTTTTCAGTGGTGTCTCATTACCCTTGGGTTAAGTTTCAAAGTCCTTACCATGAGTGCGAGACCGTATATAGTCTGGCCCCTGACTTTGTGTCTGTCCCCATTTCCTACCATGCTCTGCTCCTGCACTCTACACCAGCCCGCTAATCAGTTCTGCTCAACTGCCCCACACCAGCTCACCCGCCAGTTCTCAAACACGCCAAGCCAGCTCTAATCCCGGGCCCTCTGCAACTGCTGCTCCCTCAGCCTGGACCAATCGTGGCTTAGCTTGATCTTCATTTCATTCAGGTCACAAATGTTGCCTCTCCACAGACACCTCCCTGAGGACCCTATAGAAATAGGGCAATTCCTCTCATTCTCTTTTTCCTTACATTGCTTTATTTTTCTTCACAGTATTTACCACTTCTTGACATTGTATCATCTTTTTATTAAAGTACTGGATACAAAAGTATCATTTTTATAGGTTACAAAAGCCCAAATATTAGGAACTTGAATGATACATCACCTAGTAGATATACATGCAACCTGTTGATTTTCATTGATCTGGTTTTTATTTATGTGAAAAAATTTCACATAAATTCACTTCTATTAGGAAGAATGCAATGTTGGTTGGATTAGTCTACCCTATTTTATCTATTTTATCTATCTTGTTTATTTTTTTAATGTTTTATTATTTTTTGGGGGGTGAGGAAGATTGGCCCTGAACTAACATCTGTTGCCAATCTTCCTCTTTTTGCTTGAGGAAGATTGTTGCTGAGCTAACATCTGTGCCAATTTTCCTATACTTTGTATGTGGGAAGCCACCACAGCATGGCTTGATGAGTGGTGTATAGGTCAGCGCCCAGGTTCCGAACCTGCAAACCCCAGGCTGCTGAAGCGGAGCACGTGAACTTAACCACTATGCCACCGGGCTGGCCCCTATCTTGTTATTTTTTCAAGTCAAGAGATTAGCTATTGTCACAAAATGTTCTTTTTTGCATTACAAAAATGCAGTTATTATATATAAACTATAATATAAATATATGTAAATAAACCATTTATAGTTGATAAAAACTACGTGCTTCGCTAGCATTTTCATCACGTGGAGCTCTCCTTACATGTGTAATCCAATCATGATGGAACAGCAAGCACTCCACAAAAACAAAAGCTCAAGGAAAGAAAGGCTAAGGAATGAAATAAGGTATTTATAAATTATGAAAATGATAGATTATGGTAAGTATTCTAATCCCACTGAGTATAAGAAGGACAGAAGAAGTCTAGCTAGAATTTCAAATTGGTTATAAAGGGAACTTTCCTGCTTTTGTGGTTGAAAATAACTATGACTTTTTTAACATCAGAAAACACTTTGGAATTTTCTTCTCTAGATTTTTTTTTAAGGAAAATTACCTTTTGGGGTTTGTCTAGCTATCATTTAACTGTAACTTAATATAAACAAATGGACTAAGTCCAAACTGCTACAGAAGGAATAAAACCTATTCCCTAATTGTTCTAGCATAATGATACGTCATCTTAATTATGAAAAGACTAATTACATAACTCAGCCTCTGGCCATTGCATCCTGATTTTAATCAGAAATATATTTAAGGAATATATTTAATATATTTAAGGAAATATGGCAAAAAGAGCTTATGATTTATAATTAGTAAAAATTAATTATTCAGTAAGGACAAAGCAATTTTATAAATTTAAAAGATTTGATTTGAAATTTATGGTGGAGAAATAAGATTACTTTTTCCAGAGGATATATTAATTTATTATTATTTTTTAATGATAAAACCCAAGTGGATATAAAATATCTGGAAAATGCACAGCATATATTTATGCTTCTTTGCCAACAATACCCAAACAGTAGCTACTTGGCTTACAGTCTGATGACAATTTCTCTTTTTCCCTTTCTCTTCTCTTTGTCTTTGCATTTCCAGCTGACTTGACTTAGGCTTCTCTCTAATTACCTGGAATAAGATGTAATTTAAACTATAGCCAAAAGTTCATTGAACCCCATCTCTTAAACAAGACTGGATGAGTAGTAGATGGGACAAGTTAACAAAACAGACTTGTACTGAAACATAGTAATTTTTCAAAGCAGCACTGGAATTGAATATTCATTGAGCTATATGCCCAAGCTGGGAAAAAACCACTTAAAATATTGTATTTAATTTCTTCTAAAAATATGAGGATAATATTGGGGAGGATAGTGATGTTGAAAGAAAGTGAGGTAAAACGTACTGTATGAAAACCTACACTCAGAATAAAAAAAATTAGGATCCGAATTATTCATAATAATAAAGGAGCCTCCCCTTCACATGGGTATAGTTAATATACTGTTCTCTTAGAACATAAAGAATTAATTATTCATCATTTAACAGAAATTATAGGAGAAAGGGAACTAAGACATTAAAATAAAAAATATTTAGAAATATTACAAATATACTAGAAATCAGTGGGACACACATTAACTTAATGAATATTTATTGACAGCTTATTGAATGCCATGTAATGCCAGATACAGGGCAAGGTTAAGTCTATGAGACAAGGCCTGTGTCTCTGAAGAGCTCAGATCACAATGGAGAACATGGTGATAAGTGCCATGGCACCACTAGTGTAAATAAAATATGTGAATAAAAAGGAGAAACTCATCTGCAGGAATAAGCATAAGAAGTAAAATTTGATTTGAGTTTTGTAGGATGAATCACATATACACAGGATGAGAAAGGGATAAAAGGCATTTCAAAACGAATATCCTGTGAAAAGGCATAGAAGTAAGAGAAAGAGAGAAGTTCATGAAGTGGTGACATGCTCAGCAGAAGCAGATGACAGGGTCCTTGGAAGAGTGGTGAGAAAGGGGTCTGGAAAGATAGCGAGCAGCTGGTTTGTGAGGAGTCTTTTGTGCCAAGATTCGGGCTCCACATTGTGAAGAGCACCATCCGATACGCAATTCAGAAAGACAATCCCAGGGGCTGAGTGGAGAAAAACGGTGGAAGGAAGAGAATGGTGGCAGTGGACCATTTCACAGGCTGTTGCAATTGTAAGGGCAAGATGAAACTACATAATTATGTATCTTATCATAAATTAAAGACTGCATTTTACTTTAGAATAATTAATGTTTTTAATAACTGTTGGCAGCTCATGATTATGAAAGGTTTTTAGGCAAGGCTAGGTTTGGTGGGGAAGAGCTTTGAGGGGGATTCATTACAGAGTAAGTTAATAGCAATAAAGGCTTCAACGTGATGTCTGATGCCTTGAGATGGTGACAGTTCTTTTTCATTCAGCTTTCCAAGAGGTATTATCACCATTTTGTTTACATATCTTTATTAGCATCTTTAAACATCTTTGTTTTTTTGGTGAGGAAGGCTGGCCCTGAGCTAACATCTGTGCCAATCTTCCCCTATTTTGTATGTGGGTCAGCACCACAGCACGGCTTGTTGAGTGGTGTGTAGGTCCGTGCACAGGGTCTGAACCAGTGAACTCCGGGCCACTGAAGCAGAACGAGACAACTTAACCACTACGCTACTGGGCCAGCCCTCTAAAAATCTTATTTTAAAAAGTTAATTTCAGGGAGCTCTCCTGAGAAAAGTGAATACAAAAATAAATCCATTATGACTGCAAAGCTAATAAGAAATACATCTTATCAGAAGGCAAATTGTAAAATTAAGTAGACTGACCCTGTGTTTGAGAATGGCAATGGGCCTTTTAAGTTCTTCTGCAACAAATGTGATTTTTAGTTCCATTGAGTAGGAAAACTTGAAATCAATCTTTCCAGGAGGGAACGTAGAAGCAACAACTCCAAGCCCTGTCTCTACTGTTGAGCACAAAACCATAATCACAAATGCACAACATATGTTTTCACAGTTCATGGCCACTGATTAGCTTGTATATTGAACACAATGGTTTGCTTCTTTTATGCTTCTTAAGAAAAAAGTAACATTAACTTGTAAAAAAAGACTACAAATCGCATATGTGAGAAAAAACTTAAAAGTCAGATAGAATTTCATCTACAAGACTTAAATATATCTTTTAATTTTATGACATAATGGCAGTCTTAAAACTTTTATGAATAAATGATAAATCAGTCAAACACACAGACCTTCTAAGACATCCTCTCTTGAGAACATCCTCTAAGTTAGGACTCCGCGATTACAGTTCCATGTTCCATGCTAAGGGGCACAAGAAAAACAACTTCATGTTGAATGACATATACAAGTAAGCAAATCTTTTGAAATTTGCATGGTGTTTTGGGAGCCTTTTTAAAAGGAACCGTAAGCCAGCATATGGAAAGTTATAAATGCAGCCCAAGTCCGCCTGGAATCTAATTAGAGATGCCTTCCAGCTGTTGCCACTGCCTGGAGCCTCTGTTTCCTTTTACTCTCCCTCCAAACTGCCACGGAAAGGAGAGCTGAACAGCAGTTCTCCTGAGGCAACTGGAACTGAGTGAGGCGGCCTGGTGAAAAAGGAGAAGAAAAAGCAGCCACCTTCTTGAATGTTCCTGGGCAGAAAGCATTGTGCTGTGAAAATCCAGTCTAACTGGGCAGAGAGTTATAGAAGCCAAATTAGTGTTAAGTAAAACAGTATGTGCATAACCAGTAGCATGAACAGTGTTATCGATGTTATGACTTAAGAGAGAATATGGTCTAATGTTTCCCCATGTGTGGAGAAATTATGGAATCCATTCATTATTTTTCTGTTTGTACTACGTTCTCCAAACCAGACAACTCAGATAATTAAAGAAGGTCTCTAAACCGTTAGCTTTGATAGATATCAGGCCCTTACATCATAGATTTGCTATATTTTTCTCTACGGATATTAACCTGATGTTTTGTCTTTAGCTGTTACAGATATACAAATGTACAGATAACAGAGCTTAGGGCATAGAGGATTTGGAGAACCATGAGACGTTGATGTGGATCTTCAAGGATAAATAAGATTTCAAATAGACTGAGAAGAGGGTGATTGTGGTTCAAAATTTACCTCTCCTCTTTGTTAACTCATTCACTTTCCACTAATTTCCACTATATTTTCTGCTGTGCCCTCACCCACATCTTAAGCACGCGTTTCTCTATTTCAAAAATACCCTCTCTTTGAACCTGCTACTTTTTAAATACCACAATATTTCTCTCTTGCCTTTGCTTCAAGGCCAGACCCCCTCACACAGGTTATACCCACTCTCTCCATTTCTACTCCACCAGCCCTTAAAATAACCTCTTCCCAAGCCATTTGTGTTTTGGAAGCGGGTGATAAAAACAATGTCTTCCTTCTTAAAATAGTGACTTAAAAGCACTATAAAAATTTTAATACTAACTAGAACTGTCTGAAAAGAACATTTTTTTTCAGGCAAATGTTATGTAATCTGCCTCAGATTGCTGTTTCTGAGTGGCTCACACAGAACATAAACCTCATACGCCAACAGCACACTGTGGGGGAAACAATTTCTGTTTACCCTCAGTGCAGTGTCCTGTCCCATTAACAGCTTTACCTCTAAATATGCAAGACATTTCCTTTAACAAACCTTCTGTTGAGTGTTTCAAATGGACACACTAGCTCTGACCCAGTGAATCAATTCCTTAATATTGAATCATTCTGGCCAAACACGGGTTATAGTAATAAAGCTCCCTGAGACGCTTGGCTGTTAGAAGGTGAGGACAGAGGGGAAGCTGTGAGCAATTGCACAGTCTCAAGGGAGACAGAACTTCTAGCTTTTCGGAGAGGCCATGGTAAGAGAGAGATGGCACTTCATTTGTTTTTATGTCTTACCTTTCCTGAATTTCAACATTTATTAGAGGAACCTCCGTTTGCTATCTTTTTATTTATATAGGTACAAAGATCCTGTGTAGCACTTAAACGTTTCACAGAAGCTCGCTGTTTCACTTTATCTTTATTTAGCATGATTTTTTTAAGCCATTTGGCAACTGCAGTCAACATGGGATTAACTGTTTCACCAGAATGTGTTTACATGGCTGCATATTATTAAGCGGTATTTGGTTTTTCAAAGATGGAATGCAAAGATGAAGCCAAAAAGCACAGTTTAAGGTCAGAATATGCCCCACCTTGCATTTTGGTTAATGTTGCTGTGACCTACCAGTCACCCAAACAGAACTTTTCTGAACGTCTTCTAGTTTCCCCTTTCTTCATTCCAAGCTATGCTCATTCGGGCATTAAGTAATGTCCCTTCTATGACTGACTGTCTCTTGAATTTTTGTTCTCTTTTCCATTCTTACTGTTATTATGTCTCTCCAGCTTCTCATTTCTCATTGGACCATGTCCTACTAATTCCCTGCTGCAGAGTTAGAGAAATACTAATGAGGCAGTGGAGTTATAGTGGGCATTTTATAGGACACACACAGAAGGAGAACACATTTTAAGTGTTAGTTCCGGATAACTGTGCTGTAGCACGCTTACCTTCAACTTCCTCACTGAATAATAGCTTCGTTGTACTCTTTTCTTTCTGTCGGGCTACTGAAATGGTATTTGATGACAAGGGAAAATCTTGAGTTTAGTATTACCTGAGAAGTCATCTCCACTGTGCAGACCTTGTTGTTCGATCGTTATTTTCCACGTACCTCCATGCACCTTACTTGGATGCTGAAGTCTTTCATGCCCCTTCCACTGTGGCATTACAACACCTCAAGATAATTACTGAACTGCCTCATCTTTAAAAGCTATAATCGATTCTTTAAAAGCATCAAAATAAACATCATAATTTATTAAAAAATGTTGTAATCAAAGCATTTTCTTATAAAAGATGTGTTTAAGAGATTGGTGGCTTTTTCCTGTTGCTGCTGCTGTGTCATTATTTTTACATTTTCTAACTTGATATCTATATCCTATATTCTTGAGAATGACTGCATTATCAACAAGGTACTCATTTGTAGCATTAAGTCAGTAGCTTATCTTCTTGGATATATTGGACGGTTACTCTCAGAGTAGATTGGCTAGGCCTGACTATCTCAAACAACGATGCAGGAGCGCTGGAGATCGGGCAGAGCGCCCTCAGCCTGCCTTGGAAGGGAGAGGTTGAGGCTCTGCCCCCAGTCCTGCCTTCATCTGTCTTATAGACTGGGCTTTTCCATCAACGAATTCGTTTGAATAAAAAGTTCCAGAGCAAAAAAAAATGTTTGTAAATCACAGAACAAGTTTCAAGTCCAACAAGGAAATAAATCAGTTTCCCCATGGTAGACAAAAGTGTGAAGTGGCCAGCTCCACGAGGTCAAAAATAAGTGACGGAGAAAGAGACGACTGTGGTTCCTGCGTAGAGAGCCAGGGGAGGTGAAACTAAATCTGCTGGGGGAGAGCTGGGGAAGCCCTCCAGCCCTTGGGAAGTGAAGTCACACTCACATGACAAGACAACACGGCTTGACCAAAGTTCCACAGAGTTGCAAAACTAAGGGATTTAGAGGAGAGATTTGAAATTGTAAAAGATTCTTGAGATTCAGCATCTTTAAGAAATGACTAATTAAAACATTTCTTTGGCACCAGTAAGAGATTTTGTGTCCTCAAAATCCAAGAAACGGAAACTCTGGGCTCACAGTTACATCAGAGGGAGGGGGGACCTTTGATCTCCGTAGCAGGGGGGAGGGAGATGAACGTGCTGAAAGCGAGCTTTTCTCTGCGTCTGCACAGCTGTTAGCTCCTTGGCCCAGAAACCACAGCAGAAGCCAGCAGTACTATGACTTACCCGGTGTGGTTCATAAACCGTCTAGAGAGCGCTTCACTGATTGGGAGAACAAAAAGAAGAGATCACCCATGTGGAAAAGTTTTTTAAAATGGCCATTTTTTAAAAATGAAAGCAGATGTTCTATTTTTAGCTATTTTAAACTGAGAAACAAAATGAGTGTACCTCAAACTAAAAAAAAATCTTACCAGAAGTAAATCCTTAAAAAGCATAACTCTAAAAATATAGGTGCAGAGCCAGCCACCAAGGACTGCCCAGACTCTCTGGCCTTGATACTCATCCAAGAGAAGGGAGAAACGCATGCGCATGTGTGTTTGTGTGTGTGCAGTGGATATTCACTCTGAGTAGCGGCATTTTCAATGTGATGGAAAGAGAGAGGAATGTTGAGTTCATACATTGGCTCTTCTTGCTGGTTGCCTTTTTTCACCAACCATCTGAGCAACTCTGGTTGTGCTAATAACGTGCAGGGTTTGCCTGCAAGCTAAGGTGGTAAAGTGATGGGAATGGAGAATTCACCCAGTTAACGTCATCCTGGGACAGCCTTGGACCAGACAAGGGCTGTCCTCGCCCTGACACAGGCCCCTCCTCCACATTCGCCTGTGCCGCTTGGTCTTGCTTTTGCAACATTAGTAATTGGATGAACCTGAACTCAAATGCAGCTCTTCCTACCTGCCTACCATGTTCTTTTCCCTGAACCATGTTGTAAATGAAAAAAACATATAGTATTACTGCAACCCATCAAACTATACAACCTCAGGGAGTTAGGCAAAGGAGGAGAGAGAAACAAAGGCTATTATTTATTGGTGGGCTTTGAAGTGTGAATATAATTGCTGAAGAGGTTCCTGTAATTTGTGATCAGCAGTAACTTATCTGCTTGAGTGAGCACATTTTTTTTTTTGCTAATAGCAAAGTGAATGACCTTGAAGTTGTCCTTGATTCCTCCTTTTCTTCCCAACCCATTTGCAGTCCATCCAAAACTTTTGTCTGCTCTACCTGCGGAATATACTTAGAAGCCACCTCTTCCTATCACCCTTCTCCATACCCATCATCTCTCACACAAGTTAGAGGGGTGGTCTCTTTGTGAGGTCTTCCTGCTGCAAACCTTACCTCTAGGATCTACCCTTACCACAACCACAGAAGTGATTCTGTTAAAACCCGTGTGAGGTCACGTCGCCTCTCTGCTTCACACACCTTCCAATGGCTCCCAGTTCACTCAGAGTGAAAGTCAGCGTCTTGCCTCGGCCCATATTGCACTACAGGATCTGGCTCTCTTAACCACTCTGGCCCCACCTCCTCTTACTCTCCCCTGCCCTCTCTCTGATCCAGCCTAGCTGGACTGGCCTCTTGATGGTACCTGAACACACCAGGGATGCTCCTGTCACAGGGTCTAGGCATTTACTGTCCTGCATTCCTGCAGCAGTGATATACAAGGTCCCTCCTTCATCTGCTTACTCACTGGGGCCTTCCCTGACCTCCATAATATCATCCTCCTAACCCTGCGACTCCTGTCCCCTTTCCTGCTATATTTTCCTTTATAGAGCATATCGCCCTCTAGCATATTATATATTTCACTTATTTGTGTCTCCTTGCATTAGAATATAAATGTCATGAAAACAGGGATTTTTGTAGGTTGTGTCCACCAGTATGTTTCCCAGTGCCTAGGGCAGTACCTGGCAAAGAGTAGGTGCTCAGTACCAAACGAATGAATGAATGAATAATGAATGAATTTCAGGGAAAGGAAAACAAGAAGCCAAATTAAATCCGGGGTCATTATCTCATTAACTGGTAATGGGAAGCTTTATGAAGGTTTACACATGAGTCTGACAAACTAGTTAATGCATAGTTTTCTGCCCTGTGGAACTTGTAAGGATGTACATTTACCTTGGAAGTTTCCTTTATAAAACTGAGAAATAATAACACTCACTTGCCTCACAGATTTGTGGTGAGCATTAAATGACATAATATTAACATTTGTCTCAATAAAACTCTATTTTAAATTAGTTGTGTTTTCTGTTTTGTTATTTTGTCATCTGGGATCATTCAGAGCCACAAAGGAAAAGAAAAGAGATCAGAAGTGTTCCATCGTTAGAACCAAATCATCGAATTATTTTAGCAAATCTCAAGACTGTTGACCCAAATGACCCAAGTTTCTTTTAAAGGTAAATGATGACAGTGAGTTCCCCAGCTAATTCAGACTAGCTATAAGCCTTCAGAAAATTAGCATATACATGTACGTGTCCTGAAATTGATGCAAATTAAATCAAATTCATAGTTTACTGATTTAAACAAGACCCCGAAATAAACATCCATTTTCTTCAAGTTGGCATTGCGTTAGAAAGGTTCTAAAAGAAAAGAGCAATTTGCCAAAATGTCTTTATTTCCTAGCATCTTCGATTTCATGATTTAGTTCTCAGAAATTCAGTTGATTTTGCTCTTGCTCTTGAGCCAATTGCTTTGCTCAAAATAAGAAGCTTTTTATCATTCACTTTATAGGAGAGCAGAGCATGTTAATAGAGAAGATGTCTCCTTCAAGAGTCAGATCTATGTGACCTGAAACAAGCTTTCAATTCTAGAGTAGGAGGAAAAACTGTGCTTACTACATGGAGAGTACTCAAATTAAACAGTCATACGTATATGGTAGATGTTGAATAAATGGTGAAAACTAAGAGAGATAAAGATGGTAATAAACAGTCATGGAGCATTAAAACAATAAAAACTGTATTGCAGAGGGCTGGCCCGGTGGCACAGCGGTTAATTTCGTACATTCTGCTTCGGCGGCCCGGGATTCGCAGGTTCGGATCCCGGGTGCAGACAGTGCACTGCTTGTCAAGCCATGCTGTGGCAGGTGTCCCACATATAAAGTAGAGGAAGATGGGCACAGATGTTAGCTCAGGGCCAGTCTTCCTCAGCAAAAAGAGGAGTATTGGCAGCAGATCTTAGCTTAGGGTTAATCGTCCTCAAAAAAACGAAAAACTGTATTGCAGTGTTACTCAGTGTGGTTCCCAGACCACCAGTGACTTCATCATCACATGAGCACCAGGTGGTTTGTTAGTAACGTGGAATCTCAGGGCCCATCCTAGACCTTCCGAAACAGAATTCCTGGGGACGGGCCCAGAGAAACGAATGTTTTAACAAATTCTCCAGGGGGTTAATAATTTAAGTGTTCTTACAAATTCTGAAAGGTAAGTTAATAATGTTATCTGTAATTTACATATAAAGCAAATGAGGAACAAGAGCGTATTCCAGTTTCCCCAGATTGTATGGGAAAGCCAGTTTGAAACGAGTGTCTGGCTTTTAGAATAAGTATCTATTCAGCCTGTTGTTGCTTTACTTTGAATGAAGATATTTCTCTTATTTACTTTGAATAAGATATTCATTTATTTCTGCTCTAAAGATAACCCATCTTGTCAACCATCTGAATAATGTTGTGGAAAAACCATAGTGTTGGGATTGGAATTCTAGCCTCATTACTTACTAAGTCTTTGTCAAAATACTTTACTTCTGCGAGCTTGATTTCTTTCACATGTAAAATGTGGATAATAATAATTACCCCTGAGTTATGGGGCTTAGAGAATATATATATATAGAGAGAGAAAAAGATATATACCTACATAGATAGATTAGAGAATATATATTAGAGAATCATATATATATATATATAAAATATATTCCTTAACACTTGTTAAGTGCCAAATAAATGTTACATCTCTACTACCAAGATTTTATCTTCAACTAAATCCTTGAGCTAGAAAGAGGTATGATTACATTAGATTTTATAGCATTGCTAAGACAAACAAACTAGGATCAAAGTAAAAAACTGATTTCAAGTATTTGCGCTTACATTTTCAAGTGAGTTAAAAAATTTCTAAACTAAACTAAACTTTAATTTGATGAGTCTGAAGTACTCAGTTCATGTATATTTATTATGGCCTTATCTTGTGCAAGAATCTGACATGTTCAAAGGATATAACACAGTCTTTAACCTCATGATACTCATTCTAAAGATCATTTTTTAAAGTCTGATAAAACAATTTAAAAATTGTTGAGTTCTTCAGATTCAAGCTTATGGCACAATATTTTTATAAATTGTTAATAAATTATAGATTTATTAAACATCTTAAAATTATATATAATTTATAGTATATATTGATATTAGAATATACATTATGACATACATTAATATAATTAATATTGTAGTATAAGATTATACTATCAAAATTATAGTATAGATAATTATAGTCTAGATTAATATAGTATAAATTAATTATTGGAATGAGTTAGCAAGTATAGATGACTCATGAATTTTTTCTAGGTAGGAGAGCAGAGAAATTGAGTCAAGTAAGTTTTTGCTTTGTTTTTGTTTGTTTTTAGATAGAAGGAACTTAAATTCACTTACATGCTGATAGAAATGATTTCATAGAGCTAGAACAATTAAATATGAAGGAGAGAAAGGGTAAAAGTATAGGAATCAAGTCCTTGAGGAGGGCAGAAGTAGCCCTGGGGAGCATGAGTCAGTGACAGGTGTGTGTGCTTCAACGCCCCCTGGACCAAGGAAGGCAGAGAAGAAGGTGATCAATGCCCGTGGATTGGTAACTTTTATGTTGCTAATACGAAACAGAGCTCATTAATGCTTCTTTTCTCTCACTGGAATTTTGAAGTAAGGTATTGAGCTGATGAGAGGATACTGGCAGTTTGAGATGAGAAATTTTGAAATAGTAGCTCTGAAGAATGGGACACACCCTAGAGGAAGGTAAAAGGATCGCTGGGCATTTTGAGTGCCAATTTTGGATTTGTAGTCATGAATCTAATTTAATCAAGCATTGGTTGCCACTCAGGTTCCTGCTTCTGTGTCTACCTGCTGGTTGGATCCTCTTGGACAATGAATGTTGCCAAACCATGCTTATCAAGACTGTTTGGACATTGTGCATGGAACAATCCAGTACTCTCACAGGGTCCTGTCAGATTCCCTGGCCTCTTTCTCATCCAGGTCTGGTTCCCCCACCCTCTCCATCAAGCCTGAGAACAGCCAAGTCCTGAGAAAAGCATATCAATGTATGCATCAGTAAGGCGACAACAACTTCGTGATCATCTTCTGGCTTGCCTCCCACCAGGCCCAGGTGGCTGGTAGACTGGTGTCGGTGATATGATGGAGACATGCTATTATAGATTCTGTTTGGTCAGTGGAGAGAAGAGCTCCATTCATTCTCACAAAATGAAGGGGTTGGAAAAAATGACGTGCAACATGCCTTTAAATCCTAAGAATTCTATCACTCTACATTGGCCCCTACATCTTATTGTACCCAAGAAAATGAGTAAAGGTGTATAAATGATCAGAGGAGGACGGGAGAGGAGATGAGGGTGAGAGAGGGTCTGAGAGGGTGCACTGGCTTTTTCCTAGAGGAGAATGAAGAACATTCTAGCAAAAGGAATCCTGCTTTGAAGGAAACAGGGAGTTTAGGGGGCCTAGCTCTTGTGGGAAGGTACAAGTACCCTGGCAGTGATAATCTAAAGAGGGTATAAAGTGTTGGGAGACTCCACCAGAATAGATCAGAGGCCAGATTTTGAAGGCCTTATACGGATTGCTTAGGGATTGGGCTTGAGTCTACAGGTGGCGGCAGCTTTTCAAAGATGTGAAGCAGGGGAGTGGCATGATTTCAACTGTGCTGCAGAGATTTCCCCCAGGGCCTGGGGAGGAGTGTGGATTCAGATGCTGCAGGGAATATAACCACTTAGGAGGTTGCTGAAACAGTGATCACAGAGCACTCCAATCCCACAGAAGCCTAAAATAATGTCTCAATTCCAAATAATTGATTGCATACCTACGGAGTGGTGTTCCCTGGGCTGAGCTGGCATTCAAAGCTGTATCTTAATACATGACTGATATTCAAGAACATGTTTTAAAATTATTGTGGATTGAAGGAATCTGAAGTAATTAATCACTTGGCTTCCCATTACCCTATTTTCAGTTCTCGTCATTTAGTGTTACACTCTTCATGCCACTGTTTAAATATACATTAGCTTTCGCTTGTCATAGGCTTAGCAGGCTTCCATCAGATTCTGCCAAGCATGACAACCAACAACACACACAATCTCCAAGTGCAGAAACTGAAAAAAAAATACCTTCCTGGAAATCTCAGAACTAAAAATATCATGTGAAAAATCGTGGTGGAAAAAATATATTAAAATTAAAACATATGGGGTTTAATTTTAAGTCTTTGTACTAAAAGATTGAAACTGGAAAAGAGATATGACTATACTCACAGAAAGCTTTTAAAAAGAACAAATAGTTATTTTAAAATTCATACAGGATTAAAATGATGAAGATGTAGCTCTAAATTGAAAAGAATTTTTACTTAAAAATTATATAATACTCAAAAGTTTTCAAATTGTTTTATTTTATTTTATTTTTTTGGTGAGGAAGATTCACTCTGAGCTAACATCTGTTGCCAATCTTCCTCTTTTGTAGGTTGAAGAAGATTAGCCCTGAGCTAACATCTGTGCCAGTCTTCCTCCACTTAGTATGTGGGTTGCTGCCACAGCATGGCTGATGAGTGGTGTAGGTCTGTGCCTGGGATCCAAACCTGCAAACCCAGGCCACTGAAGCAGAGTGCCCTGGACTTCACCACTATACCATAGGGCCGGTGGTCCCTCAAACTGTTTTCACGTATGTTACCTCAATCGATCAGCAGAATAACCTTTGAGATTGGTAAGACAAATGATATCCTTATTCCTGTTCTACAGATGAAAACATGGAGTCTCAGAAAGACTAAACTACTTATTCAAAGTCACAGTCAGGCATTTGTTGAATCAGCATTGTAATTCAGATTTCTTCACAATAAATTCTATACACATTGCCTTCCAGAGGGAAATAAACAATCGTTTATTCATCTATTCATTCTTTCATTCTTCACACATCTATTTAGTGCCTATTAGTACAAAGCACTGGATGGGGTGCTGTGAGATTTATGGAGATAATAAATCACAGTCTCGCTGTCAGGGGGACCAGCAGGAGAGGTAAGAGGTTCACTAACAGCTGTGCACACGGTGGAAAATGAGGTCTAACAAGACAGTAATAGAAAGAATTATGTAAGTCATCATTGGGATAAATATTTCTGGCTGAGGAGTCATGGAAAGCTGTATTGGGAAGATGGTATTTTAGCTAAATCTTAATTAGAGGTTGGCATTTGGGCAAAGAGGGACAGGGTTTGAATTCCAAAGAGTGGGAACAGCATGCGCAAAGGGAGGGAGAAAGTCAAGCACAAGATGTGCATGAGAAACAGCGAAGCATCTTTTCTCTGGAGCAGAGCATTTGAAGACAGACAGGAAGACAAGGCTAAAAACTTTTTTAAAGACTGGAGAAGGTGCTTACAATTTTCGTAGCGGGCAGAAGTGGGTGATGAAAACAGTCAGGGTTTTGTTGAAGCCATGCAAGTTTAGGTTCAAATATAAGACCCCACTGCTTAGAAGCTGTGTGACTCTGACCAATGGATATAGTTACTCTAAAGCTTTCATATGTCTTCCATAAAATGAGGACATTTGTTAAATATTTCATAAATATTTTTCAAAATAATAAACATATTTTACCTTCAGGGTGGATGTGAGGATCAAATGACAGGATGTTTGAGAAGCAACTGGCACAAGAAGGTCCTCGGTAAAAATTCATTTATTTTCCCATTCTGGGGTAGTTGGCGGGGGACCCCGGGGGTGTTTGCTGAGGGTGGTGATGTAATGAGAGTCAGGTTGGAGTAAAGCGAATGTGCTGGGTGAATTAGAAGAGAGAGGGAGCAAAGATTACAGGCAAAAAGTCTTTTTTGCAATAGACCACACAGGGAAAGGAAGGTCTCAATGAAGTAACACTTCTGGGAATATTTCATATCTAGAATGATGAAAGAACATTACCACAAACTCTAATTACGTCAAAGTTAAATGCAGAAGAAGATGACATCGAAATCGATTCTGGAATATTTCTATAGGAAAAAATCCGAATGAAACCAAACTTTGAAATAAAAGATGCTTTCATACTGAGCTCATATTAGAAGCAGGGGCTCCAAGTCTTTCTGTCCTCCCATCTTTGATCTCCAGGAGAGGTCATTTGGATGAAACAAAATTTTCTCAACCCTCTGCACCTGGATAAATTTCCACCTCTCAGAACAACTATTCAGGAAACTCGACCGAATTACCTGAGTAGGGGTTCACTTCAAAAGGTGTCTTTTTAAAAAGATTCATTTAAAGTTAGGGACTTTGATCATGAGGGTATGCCAATAGCTTACTTGACCATGATCCCACTGTCAGGAAAGTCCATCTGGTCAAATATGAGGCAGCTGTTTGTCCAGTGGTCTGGTCTATGGAGTCATTCTTTTCTTTTTTTTCCTTCAAAAGACCTAAGAATTTACTAAACAAAGTGTCTCTGAAGTTGGCTCACCGCCGACCTCAGTGAAGAGTGAACACTGTCTCCTGAGCATCCTGGGGGAAAAGCATGCAACTTATAACATCAATAACAAACTTGTCAAGCACATAAAAGCAAAATGTGCAGAGTGCACAAACAGCATTTTGTAGGAAAAGAAGGAGTCATTCTTTTGGAAATGGATACGTGAGGTTTGAAAGCCACTCTCTCCACATTTTATATTCGTTTGCCAAAGCCAAAGCAAGGCTGGGAAAAAAACTCCTATTTCTTTTAAACTTCCAACCATAAACATTTAAATGTTTCTAAATGTTTGTGTATTAACTAAATATTTATGAATGTAGAAGTGAACTCTTAGTAACAGATATTTATTGAGTACTCTCTGGTGTGTTGAGAACACCCAGTGTTCTATAACTCTACTTAAGACTAGGCCTTGGGTAAAAGAAGTGGATGGAAGGGGGAGCAGGGCTGACCCTTGACATTTACAATCTTGGTCCAGAGAAAACGTGTGTGTGTCTGCCCACGTGCCTATGAAATGGAACAATCAGACTCTGCTCCCCTTAGCGGCCTTGAATCTTTCTCCTGTGAGAGTGCCTGAAAGAATTCAATGACTTTTTCAGGGTTTCAACACCAGGATAATTGTTGATTGGTGATTTCACATCTAATGCAAGACTCTGTAAACTCCTGGGAGACACGTTCCCCTGTCTCTACCGCCCCCTGCAGTCCACAGAGGAGGCCTACACGGATCCCATCTTCCTGGACCACACCAGGCCCCCAAGCTCCTGGCTGCGCGCCTGACTGTACAGTGTGGCTGCAGTAGTTGGTGACGGCCAGTCAGGAGGCCAGCTCAATCAATCCCCAGAAAAAGGCTGTAATTAAGACCGAACACTTACCACTTCCTAAGAGATCATCTGGAAAAAAATTCCACCATGCTTTTCAACACCACTTATTTGAACCTTCACCATGACTCCAAACTTTCCAATGTCTCTGCTTTCCCTCAGATTCTCATCGCTACGTATCTCTGTACATCCTCTACTCTGATTCAATCCTTCTCCCCTCCTAACTCCATAACTCTTTCCAAGGAATCTTGTTACTGCAAGTCTGTCATTAGCAAAATCCTCTCTGACCTCATCCCCTTCCTGGACCCTCCCTCCACCTTCTTGCTCTAGCTCGTTGCTGGCTTGTTGCTGGACTGGTCTTTTACCCGCACCCCAATTGTCACCGAGTCTGAAGAGGGATGGGTGTCCTCCTAGTTCCTCACTGGCACTTCTAGACAATTTTTGCTCCTGTCTCCTTTTAAAAGCTCAACTTTTGAAAGGCAACAAACTATAGACTCACCATCTTTCCTGTTAGAGTCCTTCACCCCATTCCAGGCCCTTCCCTCACCCCTAAATCACAGACGATTCTAGCACCTGGTTCACTGTCCTCTTTACCACCCCTCCTCTCATTGTTCTTAATGATTTCAATATCCACCGAAGCGATCCATCCAGTACCCTGCCCATCCAACACCTGCCTTCCTCACTTCCAAAGACCTTTCCTCCATCTCCCCTTAGCATTCCCTCCTCTATAATTGCCCAAAACTGCACTACTTACAAAATTTTGATCCCAAGCATACACTTCTCCAATTACCATTATCTATCTTTTCAGATTTCCTGCAGTGTCCTCACTTCAACCCCAGCCGCACAGTCGATCCACTGACTCTGGCACTCTTTTGGAGAACATAAATCCCTTACAGTCTTCCCCTTTTCCTTGCCAAGTTGAGAGTCCACAATCCTGCTCTATTCATTTGGAAAAGCCCCAAAGCTAGTTAAATCCACCTCTTCAATGGCGCTTCTTCTGCACACAAGCACCTGAACGTGGAGCGAGAAAAACAAACAAATGATGACTGGTCTCTGTTTAAATTTATGACCACAAATCTCAAGTGGGCTCTTATTGCTGCCCAGGACTTTTACAGCATTTTCCTACTTAATTCACTTTCTCACTCTCCTAGAAGAATATTTCCTATCTCTGTCTCCAGATCCTCAGTTTCAGCTAATGACCTCATTTGTTATTTAACGTAGAAAATAGGATAATTCAGAAGAGAACTATCTCGTATTCCCCAAAACCAAGTCTTTCAACCAATTTGCGTCTATAGATCCATACTTCCCTTCTTTCATATTAAAATGAATGAACTGGTAAAGAACAGCTAAGGCAATTTTGAAGAACAACTATAAGGACTCACATTTCAAACAGTAATATTTATTATGAAGCTATAGGAGTTAAGAGAATGTAGTATTGGCACAAGAACAGACAAAGAGACTAATGGAACAGAACAGAGTCCAGAAACAGACCCAAACATGTACATTTATCTGATTTATGAAAAATGTGGCATTGCAGTGAAGTGGAGAAAGTATGGGCTTTTTAATAAACAGTGTGGGTCAAATGGAAATATACATGGAAAAAAATTTTGAACTCTGACACACCATACTAGAAATTAATTCCAGATGAATTGTAGATCTAAATATAAAAATAAAACAATAAAACTTTTAGGGAAAAAAAGACCATTGATAAGATTTAGTCGAAGATATTTTGAATAGGACATAAAAAGAAAAAGATTATAAACAAGACTATAATAAGATTAGAACTGTCTGTTCATCAAAAAACACTATTAAGAGAGTGAAAAAGCAAGCCACAGAGTGAGAGAAGACATTTGCAATGCAAATATTTGACCAAGGAATAGAATATATAAATAACTACCACAAATCAATACGGAAAGGCAATCCCCTAACGGGAAAATAGGCAAAAGACTTGAATAGATACTTCTTAAAAGGGGATACCCAAACAGTCCACAAAATATGAAAAGAGGCTCAATTTTATGTCCCTAGGGAGATGCAAATTTGAACCATAATGGTATACCAGTGCCTAACAACCAGAATTCCTAAAATGAGAAAGACAATGCCAAATGTTGGCAAAGATGTGATGCAAAGAACCCTCCATACATCGTTAAGAATGCGTACTGCTGAGGGCGGAAACTGTTAGAACCGCCTGGGGAGACTGCCGGGCAGCATCTACCAAAACGGAACACACGCAGCTATAACCCAGCGATCTCACTTTCTGATAGATATCCCAGAGAAATGTATACACATGTTCACCAAAAAAACATACCCAAGTATTTTTACAGCAGCACTATTCGTAATCACCCAACACTGGACACAACCCAATGTCCATCAGCAGTAGAATGGCTGAAAAGATTGTAGTGTATTTATGCAAAAGAACACTATTCAGTAAAGAGAATAAATGAATTGTATCTACAGGCGACAACATGGATAAATTTTACAAACATAATATTCAGAGAAAGAAGCCAGACATGAAAAAGCACCTTCTCTATAATTCCATTTATATAAAGTTCAGAAACAGGCAAAAATTAATCTAAGGTGTTGGAAGTTTGGAGAGTGATTACCCTAGGTGAGAGGTAGGGGCTGTTTTAAAACAAAATGAATTTATGAAATATCCTATAACAAATGCACATGATTTGAGTTACCTTTGCATTTGTTAAAAATGATCATCATGGCATTCCAAGTGGAAAAAATAAAAAACAAAATAGTAAAAACACAAAATTATTGCCAAAGGTATAAATTCCGTTCAGATTGCCAATCTTTCCTTCACTAAAGTCTACATAAAACGCATGTGTAAATTTTGCAAAACTTATAATTCTTTCTGAAGCCTTCACTGTATCCTCTTTAAAGAGATGGTGTCATTTTTCCATGTCTTTACTGCAAAATTGTAAAAAAAAAAAAAAGGTGAGAAAATGACTTTGAAATAAATCATGAAATAAATCAAACGCAGGCTGTCACTTTCTCTCGCCCTTTCTACCACCAGGCCAACTTTGACACCTACGGTACCGTTTCTCAAAGTCCAGCGCACAGAACTCCCGAATCACTACCTCTCTTGGAATCTGTGGTCACATCTATATAAAACGGGGTGACAATAGCAACTATGTCATAGAGTTGTCGTCAAGATTTAATGACATAAAAACGCATTATCCTGGAACATAGTAACTGCTCCATAGATGCTAGCGTGTAGTGTAATACTCTCAATTTATATTAATAGTGTCAACATTAGAATAACCTGACATGCTTGGTAAATCACTATTGATTTCTGGGCTCAAACCCAGACCTACTGAAGGGGAACGCTGGTTGGGCCTGGAAATCTGCATTAACCAGTATTTTTGGGTGATTCTTTTTGCACTCTCAAATTTGATAACCACTGTCCAGAGATTAGGGCTTACTTCTTACTTGTTTCTCGTTGCACACAATGAATGTTTGTTGATGGGCTGACTGATGTTCAATATTGCCAGATGGGTATGATGTAAATTATTAAAGAAATCCGGAATTTGTTATACATTTGTGCAGTACGGGGAATAGATTTTTATATTTTGACTCCAGCAAAATATAAAGGGAAGGTTGTTTTGTTAATACTATCAAAAGTAGCTTCAGTCTCAATTATTTAAACTCTTTTTTTTATAAATGTGCAGACATTTGAATCCTCTCATATTTCACATAACCTCTTTTTCCCCTTAAAATAATTCCATTTAGGTTTTTACTGCTTCTTTTTAATTTTTTTTAACTTGAGGATCCAGAAAGCATAGACATGTGCTCATGGAGAGGACAAATGACCACATTCTCTGGGCTCTGCATTATTACCATTAGACCCACAACTAGGCTTCCATAACCACTTTCTTTCTTATATCTGTGTTCATTTAAAGGAAAGTTCTAGCAATTTGTCTGAAAGGAGAACTGCAAGTGAAAATGGCTTCAACTGTTTAATTCAAATAGAAATTAAATCAAATCACAGTAGCTATTTGAACTTTTTGTCCATAAAACAGTTACACAACTTGTTGCATTGAGTAGAAAGTTGCAATAGGAGAATAAATCCCCTGAGATGTTTGATTCCTTGAAAGCACAGGAGAATCAACTTTTGACAACAGAGAAAAATTAGGAAGTATTCGTTTCTGTTTCATGTCATTAAGTAGACATAAAGATTAAAAGATAAAACCCAGATATTTTATCAGTTTTGTTAACGTTTAGGAACTAAATGGTCTTGTTTGGCGAAAAGCCTTAAACATATGCTTTATTGTGAAAGATAAATTCGTATAATTCAGTTACACATTTTTTCAACTACTGTTGGCTATCTGAGTAAATCTGTCTTCTATAAATTAGTGGAAGAGGTTCAGAGCCTTCATGACATTTATTTCATAAGACAAATATAAGAGAGGTTGGGATTAGACATGAAGAACTTGACTTCCAGGCCACCAGATGGACTTGATATTTTCCAGCCAACAATCTGTTCCTTTATAAATATCAAATGCCCTTGACTTTCTGATGCCACAATTAACCTTTAAAATGACTCTGAACTACAACAAGACTCTTTTCTCCCTTTCTATCAAGAAAGGAAAGGATGGGCTTTTTTTTTTTTCTTTTCTGGCAGTGATGCTAAATTCTAACAGTTTGCTAAGCAGTGGAAATCATGCTGTAAGCAAAAGTGTCTGCAAGACAGAGATTCTGACAAAATAGTCTTTATTTTTCCAATGGATACTGGCTACTGTTATAGGATCCACTTCCAAGGACAACTTCACCGAAGCGAGGGTTCCCTAACACCGAGATCACAAGACACACTGACACCGTTAAGGCTTCTCTTCTACCTCTGTCCAGGGGTAGCCTGACCCCCGGATCTACTAGTGTATCTCGTTTCACAGGCTGAATTCAGACACCCAAATCAGTTACAGTAACCTATGTCCCGATAGGATAGAGGAAAAATATGAAAATGAGCCAACACTTTAAGTAGAAGATTTAGCTGTTTGTCAAAGCGACAATAATATTAAAAACACTATAGCATCCAAATAGTCTGATTTCTCTTAGAGTTACTCAGAAAATTCTCAGACATATGAGGAGAAGCAGAAAACTTCAAACGAAGTTTGACTCCTATTGAGCATTTACCATTGAATTTCCTTGTATTTGAAGGACTGCCTTGGCAATTACATATGGCCTTGGTTAGCGATCCAGTAAAAGAAAATAACCTATCAGAGACTCCGGGTCAGGTGTACCCTGGTCAGATTCTACATGGCCTTATAGCTGTCTCCTTGACCTCTCTTCTCTGCCATGACCTAGGGCTTTGATTATTTACTTCTAGATTTAAGAACAAACCAAGAGTTGCAAAAAATTTTTGGCCTTTCTTTTTGGTGATAGTGACTGTGAATTCGATTGTGACACCTAAAACAAAATGTGAGCATGCTCCAGAGCCAAAATCGATTTGGAAAAGGAGACCACTTCCGGACATCTTTGGTTGGTAGATGAGTTTACAAGCACTGATTTCATTTAAAAACTCAGAAGGGACTTCACAGCAGGCTCTGAGAGGAAGCAAAGCCGCTCTAGACTAGTGAGGAGACTTTCCAGATCATTAATAGGGCATCCATTTTAACACCCACCATAACTCAATACCACATTTCATTCATTCATTCATTCATTCCCCGTATTTTCGGCTACTCCCTTAAATTAGGAGCTGGATCTTAATTAAGTGCTTAAGATCTCTCCAAGGAATAAATATATGAAGCAGTAACACTTACTTTCCAGTAATAAACTGACTCCTGGACGGTGTGCAAATAGGCTGGACATAGTAGTTCTCCAGTTTAACTCCTTCAGCAGCAAGTTTGTCAAGAGTGGGAGTCTTTATCTCCGATCCGTGGTAACCCACATCTCTAAATCCCTGATCATCGGCTAGGATGAAAATGAGATGGGGCTGGGAGGTGGAGGCTGTGCTGGGCTCCGGCCTTTCTCCAGCTTGAGCTCGGAAGGCCGCTTCCTCCTCGTCCTCCAAGCCCTGGCCCCAGGACAGGTAACCATAGGTGAGGAGGCTGAGGACCCAGAAGCCTGCCAGCGCCCCCATGGCTAGCATCTTTCCCGGCCAGACCCAGGCCTGCAGAGGCGGCGGAGGCGGATGCCCCGCGCATTCCCTGGGGGCCATTCACTCGGGTCCCAGCTGACACTCGACACGCAGAACCACGCACCCCGCGCCGCCGCCGGCGCACACATGCACGCGGGAGGGGTGGACCGAGCAGGCGGCGGAGGGTCTCCACCCGGAAAGAAGCCCTGCGCTCCTCTCAGGATCAGCACGTCCCACAACTTGAATCTTCTAGAAGTGATGGCTTAAGGGATGGGCCGTCGGGAAAGCAAGGAGTCGCTCTTCTCCATCAGATTTCACTTTCTCCTCCTCCTCCTCGCTCCCCAGAGCAGCTTCCACAAAAAAAGTTAATACCTCCACCCAAAAGTTCTTGGGAGAAAAAATTCAACTAAGGAATGGAGAATCCCCTTGGGCGGGGGATTTTCCAGGGCGCTCTCAACGTTGGGGAGCGGGGCTCCCCCGAGGGCGCGCGCACGGATGGCGGTGGGTCATCAGCCCGTCCAGCGGTCCCCTCACCTGGAAAACACTGGGAAGTTGAGCCGCCGCGCCTCGCTCTTACCCGGGCAGATGAGGCGCTGCCCGGAGCGGACCGGCTGCCCGATCACCGTCTGCACTTTCACAGGGCTCTCTCTTTCTCCCGGTCCTCTCCAAGGCGTTTGTCAATCTTCCCGACACTCACCAGGCGGCGAAGTGAGAGAGAAGGCCGTTTCCTGACCTCCCTCCGGCGCTACCTCCCCTCCTTTGCAGGAACTGCGGGCAGCGATTTCTTCTCCGGGCCGCTGGAGCGCGTGGGGACCGCAGCGGGGTCCCTGCCCCCGTGGCCGCTCCACACCGAGCCCGCTTGGTCTCCGCAGAGTTGGTGCACCCGGCGGAGGCGCTGCAAGCTGCGTGCGTTTTGTCAGCTAACTTACTTAGTTTTGGCACTCGGAGTTCTTTGCTGCCTCCTCCCTCTTTTCTCTCCAGTGAATCACAGAACTGTACTTTCTGCGTTAGCTCCCCCAGGAAGGGGGGGGGGGTCGGTTTAGAGGTTCGACCTTTCCTTTTTTCCTTTCCGGGAGGAGGATGGAGGAGGGAGGGGTGGCTTTGCGGGAGAGCGAGCGAGCTGCGGGGGATCCGGGGGATCCGCCAGGGCTACCGCCTCCCTGGGTCGCGCCGGCTGCCCTCCATCATCCGGAGAGAGGGAAACCCAAGGCGGCGCGAATGGGGAAGGGTGAGGTGGGCGCTTCTCTTCCTGGGTCTGTGAATGAAGAGCTCGCTCTCCCGTCCCGAATGTTGCGCTTGCAAACTTTTCCTGGCTTTGGAGGGAGTGAGAGGGGAAGAACAGGAGAAGCAGCAGCCTGCGTAGCACACTCTTCCTTTCTTCCTCTTCTGGTTTTCCTTTACTAGTCCCTTTTCCCCCTGCCTCTCCCCCATTTTTCCTACTCCTTCTATCCCCGCCTCTTTTTTTTTTTTTAAACAGTCGCGACCACAAGTTTTTAAGTTGAATTTCCTTTCCCTATTGCTGGCCTTTCCGGCCTGACTTCCTTATTAGCTTCTCCCTACGAGAAGAGATTGAGATTGCTCCCTCCTATTACCTCTCCCTAAACTTACCCACAGGGTGTCTCCAGCCAAGAAGGTGGGGAAGAAGAGGGGAGACAGTTCACCCTCCAGAACCGCGAGGCCAGTCTGCGCTCCTGCAGTAAGGAAGCCACCGTTTCCCATCCAGTAATTCCGGGAATTCCAGGAACTTCATCACGTTTTTTTTTTTTTTAACTATGTGGAGTAAAACCATTGTAAAAGCTTGTCCTGATCTTGAAGATATGCCTGCTTTTACCAGAATCATAGGCTTTTAAAGCCCTGCCCAAAGGCAGGAAAGGCATTTATAACATCGATAGAGGAGTAATCAATGCCAAGAGCCATTGAGATATTTTTTCTCCCCCCAAAATTCATTCAACAGTTATTTATTTATTATTTATATATCTTTAAAGTTTATTTTTTTATTGAGGTAACATTGATTTGTAGTATTATATAAATTTCAGGTGTACGTCATTATGTTTCAATTTCTGTGTAGACTACATCATGTTCACCACCCGAAGACTAATTACCATCTGTGACCATACATGTGCCCTATTTCTCCTGTCGCCCCCCCCCGCCTTCCCCCTCTGGTAGCCACCAATCTAATCTTTACATCCATGTGAACAGTTACGTATTGAACACCTACTATGGGCTGGGGCATAAAATGTCAGATTCTCCCCATTGCCTAAGCATAAACCTAGGCTTCATTTAGTCATTTATTTTAATTCCTTCCTGTTGTTAGAGCTCCTGTTGAGTTTCTAGGCAAAACATTTGTAAAATGGAAACTTAGCTGCTTTGAAACTTGCAATGTGCTCCATGTGGTTAATTTCACTAGCAAGTGTAGCCTCCTACTAGTTTATTCTCTTCCCCGAGGCCATTCTGGTTAGTCGGTAGGGAGAGGGTCGGTTTTAGAAGACCTGTTTGGAAATGTGCTCTTGGTGATTCTGTGAGTTAAATCATCAAATACGTAACGGGTGACCTCAGTATTGGGAGATTGAAAAGCACTGTGAAGTAAGGCTCCGGGCTTCGTAGGCCTAACCAGGGGCTTGACTGGAAAAGATGCAAACAAACCTTCAGATGGGTCCAGGGACTTTAGTTGGGGATAGCCAATGACATAGCACAAGAAGTGTCCATCTTGCTGTGCAAGAACGATGGCCATTTTCAGTTGAGATTTCAAGTAAGAATAAAAAATAATAATCATTCAACATTTACGGAATATTTACCATGTGTTAACCATTATACTCCATAAAGTGATACATACACACACGTATACACGTGCACACATATATGCTATATAGTATCTCTATAGTGCTTTATATACTTTATCTCCCTTCCTTCTCCGGCACCGTATGAGGCGTTTGTCCCTTCAACAAATATTTGAGGAGCTGGGCCAGTGCTGGATGCTGATGGGAACGTGATGGTGAGCTGAACCAGTGCAGCCTCTGCTCTGGTGGAACTTACACTGTCGCGGGGGAGAAATGTTCCGAGCAGCTGAGTACCCCAAAACTCCAGCAGTCACCTACTATTCTGTAGTATTCTGAATAAGTATTCAGACAAGTGTTCTGAAAAAAAGAACAAAATTCAAAGAAATCTTAAAGAATCCTGACTAGACTGGGTGTCGTTAGGGGGTGAGATGGTACAGGAAAGGGACCTTTAAAATGAGGGAGATGTTATTTTATTTGTTATCCCCCTTTTGCAGAAAATTTAGACTTAGAAATCCCTCTGACTTTAAAACTCATGTTTTTCAAAAGATATTCTTCCCACGAGTGGGTTTTAAGATCTTTTCCGGCCCCATAGCACACAGAACAGAGCTGCCAGAGTTAGAGAATTCTGAACCCCACATGAGGCATGAAGACTCTCCACACTCAGGAGAGAAGGGCAGAACTCCAGCCCGTAAGAAGCCATTTCTGGAGTAAACAGGACTAACACTAAGGAAGACTAAGAACTATTGACAGTTAGTCAGGAGAGCCAAGAAACAAGAATGGTCATGCCATGCTAGACCAAATGAGCTGTGACTCAGAGGGGAAAATCCACCAGCTGAGGGCCCTACCCACAGTGGGAATTAGGTAATAAGAGTTATTCCCACATGTGTAAGGAAGATCTTGAGAGTGAAATCAGAGGCTGCTGAATGCCATGCTTTGTTGTACATTTACTGGTATTATAAGTACATAAACTCATTTCCCATAGGATTGGGTTTCATACACTCTACACAACAGTTTTCGTATTCTCATGAAATCCCAAGTTAAAGATCTTCTATAAATTAGTAGTTCTTTCCTGACTTGCTCAAGACAGCATTTTGGAGTTTAGGCATCAGCTTTCCTTAAGGAATCACATTTTAGGTTTATTTTGGCTTGCATGTGATCACGTTACAAACACACTCCTCTAGATATAGAATGATTATGTAAACATTAAAGGTACTATTTGATTCAGCTTAAAAAACAAGACAAGTAGAATTACTTAGAGATGAAATTAATGTGGACTGATTACTCAGGTGAGGCTTAATCAGGAGGTGGGAATGAAGCTATTCCTTAAAGGATGAAGAAAGTTTGGAAAGGAAAGAAGAAGGTAAAGGAAGGGCATTTCAGGTAGAAGAAAAGAGAAGACCAGCTGACTGAGACATGTTTGGACTGGAAAAGTATGGGAAACCATGTTAACAAGTTCAAGTGACACCAGATATTAAAAGGCTTCGAAAAGAGATGAAGGGTATCAGTTTGATTGTGGGGGCATTAGCAGCCATGAGGTCCTTCAAGCAGGACATCACATGATAAAATACTTCAGTAAATCTTACTAAGGTCATTCCCGGGATGGATTTACAGAGATAGAGGCTCAAAATGAGTTGCTTCAGTTCATCAAAGTTTGAAGAGTTGTAATTTTACCCTGAGAGCAATGAGTCTATCGAAGTTTTTTGGTTAGAGCAGGACATGATGAAAAATAAAGGAAAAGATATCCCAGGACATTTTCAGGGAGAGGTTTGAGGGAGTAAAGACTAGAATCACACCACTGCCACAATGCGTAAAATTTCTACCGCACCTATATTCCTTAAAGAACGACGCTATGAGTATGTCATGTGATGGGAAAGAGGCATTTGTTAAAAGTTAGGAAAGAAGTAATTAATCAACTAAAAGGAAAATAAGTGACAAAGGAATCAGAGACCCAAGATAGGACCTTCTTTGACTGGATAGTAGAAAAAGAAAGGAAGGAGTAGGGTAATTGACAGGATGGTCACCACCGGAGAAGGGACATCAGAATAAGGTGCCATAGTGTGGCCTGAGGCTCTTCAGGGGGTAGACCAAGGGTGGTGGACAGTCAGGGGTGGAGGGTGGGCTGAGAGAGTGCATATGAGGAGCCTATCAGTAAACAGAGAAGCTAAGAAAATCACAGGCGAGCAGTAGAATGGCTAGGTGCACAGTGTTTCTTTGAAACATCCATATTAATCTTCACCACAAAGATATTCCTGCCCTCCCCAGGAGGCGTGGACAGAATTGCCCCAGCTTACAACTGCATAAACCTAAACACACTTTCTTGCCTAGTAAGACAGCATGCCTGCCACACCGTCCTCCTTTCTTCTGTAGGTATTTGTTTTCAACTAAACTTGTACTGAGATGTTTAAAAGATACAGCTAACTTTTAGATGTAGATTTAAAAAAGTTGTGAAAACAGTCAACAGGGATTTACAGACTATTAAAAAGATTGAAAACTCAAGTGCTGCTTGTTTGGGTTTATAAGTGCATTAAGTACTTAAAGATGAAGGAATGTCACCAAGTTTAAATTCATGCACAAGTAGTCTAAAACATGCATTTGTCCTAATAGAGTCATGTTGATGTGGATCCCATTTAATAAACTCCTTATTAAACATTATTAACTCCTTTTTTTTGGGGGGGGGGGAAGACTAGCCCTGAGCTAACTGCTGCCAATCCTCCTCTTTTCGCTGAGGAAGACTGGCCCTGAGCTAACATCCGTGCCCATCTTCCTCTACTTTATATGTGGGATGCCTACCACAGAATGGCGTGCCAAGAGGTGCTGTGTCGGCACCCGGGATCCGAACTGGCGAACCCTGGAATGTGCTCACTTAACCGATGTGCCACCGGGCTGGCCCCCATTATTAACTCTTTATTAGACTCTGGGACAGAGGGTGCTTTGGGCCGTTCATAAGAAAGAAGAGCTCTCTGAATCAGACAAAGTAGGATGCTGAAGGAGCTGGTTTAGTAATTGCTAAGTAAAGATCACTTCCCTTTTTGGGGAAGTCTCTGTTAAAACAAGCTGTAATATTTATAAAGAAAAGGTGAGTAACGTGAGACACCCTAAATTTCAACCGTGTATAAATGTACCCACCCAAAAGTAACAATTCTTTTGACATTAGAAACTCAGAAAACCTGAACTGTCAAAGAAGAGATCTTTCTTTCATTCAACAACAAATATCTTTATGTGAAAGTAGATTTTTAAACAAAATTTTTACAATGGGGAAATCTGGTAATTTCCACAGTTTTGAAATCTGTTCTTATTGCTTAAATTGTAAGTAAAATTCTACTTTCTGTTTAAGATATCAATTCCTAAACCTGGCTGCTCATTGATTACTTTAGGAATCTTCTTATAAAAAAAGGAAATTCCCAGCTGCACCCAAGACCCAAATCAAAATATCCAGAGAGAAAAGCTCTCCAGGTGATTCTGGTGTGAATACAGTTTTGAAAACCACTGATTTAGGATCTAAAGCATCAAAAAGTTTCAATGGGATTGCTTAATGGATGCAGTTGGTACCATCTATCAAATATAATATGGGAAACACAGCTGAAAAATAGGTGGCTAAGTCTAGAGTCAGAACAACTGAGGGCTGAGCAGCCAGTTTCTGTAAGATGGCAGGAAGAATTAAAGTTGGGATATGGCCAAGCCACTAGGATTGAGAAAAGAAGGCAGAGGTATTAAAGCAGAAGTGGGTGAATGCCGGGGGCAACAGTCTGTGCAGGCATTGCTGGACACAGGTACCCTCAAAGGAAACACCAGGAGGAAAAGCTAAGTTCTGAATTCAGCTTCTCCATAGTGAGATCTTTGGGCAAGATTCCTGGTTTCTTCCTGCGGCGTGGGGCAAAGGTATAAGGTGCTGACCTCCTGAGATTGAAGTGTTCTGATATCTGGTGTCATTGATGCTAGACAGATGTGAAATCCAGAGTCAAGGCTAGTGAATAAGAGTTTCCTGATCTAGCACTCAGGAAGTGGCATATTCCCAATAATGAGTTTATAAGAGTCATATGAATTAAAGAATATAAGAATAATATGAATTGTAAGAATAAAACTCATAAGAGTTTATAAGATATTAACAGAAGTTGGTGATTGGAGGATAAGGATGAAGTAGGAATAAATTATTATACCTAGTTTCTGCTTTGGGGAAATTGCCTGAATGGTCATGCCGTTTATGATGGTAGGAGCCATGAAAGGACTAGCAGATTTGAGGAGTAGATGAAAAAATTACTTTGGTGTTGTTGAACTTGGGGTCTGTGCAGCATCCCAAAGGGGGAGTACAGGAGATAGGGGGATACATGGGTCTGGACCTCAGGGAACAGGACAGGACAGAAAATTTCAGCCGAATCTAGATAGGGTGGGTAAAATTTCCCTGGGAAAGGTGGAGAATTAGGAGTGAGAAAGGAGACCAGGCCAGATCTATTTAAGGATAGGGAAGATTAAATGGGGCCCACAAGGAGAGTAAGAAGTAGGGAGAAAAATGTAACTGCAAACACGGCAACATTTATCGAATATTACTCAATAATGGCATGGTGCCGGCATTATGCTAAGTGGTTTTCCATGAGCTATCTCAGTGCTCTTCACAACCTACACAGGTAGGTGCTATTATTACCATTATATGTGTGAAAAAACCAAGATTAAGTTACACCAGGTGGTTGAACAAAGGGAAGGGAAGCAAGAGAAGACCATCATAAGAGAATTTGATATGATGGCTATATCAAATTTGGCTATATCAAATGGCCAAGGACCAGAGAACCAGCACACCAGGAAGTGGGGGAGGTCAGCAGAGTCAAGAGTGAAGAGGGTGGGGAGATAAGGAACACCTTATCCTATAAGGACTCAGTATTGTAAAAATAATTAAAAGTATGCACTCTGGAGTCATGCTGCCCACTTGCTAGCTAATAAGTTTCTTAATCTCTCTTTGTTTCATTTTCTCATTTGTAAAATATGGATAATAATAGTACCTACTTCATAGTGTGGCATATTACTTAGCTATTGCCAAACAATGCTGTCTAACAAGTCACCCCAAAACTCAATGGCTTAAAGCAATAATACTTTATTCTTACGGATCTGAGCATCTCCTGGGCCAACTCTGCTCCAAGTGTTCCCCATCTCCTCCTAGGATCAGTGGGATAGACACACGTTCTCCTCAGGGCAGTGGCTGAAGTTCAAGAGAGCAAGCCCAACCAAGCAAGCTCATATCAAGACTCAGTTTATCTGCTTAAATCCTGTTGGCCAAAGCAAATCTTATCACCAAGTCCAGAGTCAAGGAGTGGGAAATACACTCTTCCCAGCATGTGGTCATAAGAAAGCTGTTGATGCAGGAAGAGGTGAAGAAATGGGGCCAATAATTAAACTGACCACAGTTCTTTAGAAAATTAAATGAGCTAATATTTGAAAGCACGTAAAAGAGTGCTTGGTCCATTAAAAGCACTATTAATGTTTGTTTGAATTTGCTATTCCTATTATAATTATTTCTAAGTTAATTTATAGTTTAATGTCATTCCAACCAAAACCTCAATCTGATGATAATTCAGAACTCAGCATACAGTAATCTTTATAAGAAGAGTAATATGAAGGCCCCAACATTATCACATAGTAGAACAAGAGAGGCCAAAAGTTGATCTGACGCTATAGAAAAACAATATATAAAAAGAAACTTTTCAAAAAAAAGTAAGCATTAAGACTGATGAACATAACATTTGGATAATTATATAATCACACTAAAAAATAATTAATCCAAACCTTGTAGCGCGCACCGAAAGAAAAACACGTCTAGTTGAAATTGGAGTGCTTAATAAAAAAAACAAATTAAAGAAAGCTCAACAGAAAATTTAATTGACTGTATATCACATTTGTGGGAAAATATTTTACTTTTGGTCTTTAAATGATATAGAAATTTCAGTGGCAAATGACTGATTATGAAATACTTTGAACTCACTATGAAATCAGAAGTTCTAACTGAGGTACCAAGATTCAGAGCTGTCATTTTCCAGAGAGGTGTGCCAGAACAAGGTGCCAGTTTTCAAAGGAGATTCTTAAAAACCAGTTCGACAACTCTTAACATTCTTACCCACACAGAGGTAATAAAATGGTCAGAGTGTGTGGAGGCCAGAGACTGTGTGTGAAGAGACATTTTTCTGAAGTTGTTCCTGTGCCCTGAGAACATCTAAACCTGCCTACAAGGGCCCAAGGCAGGCGGTGCTGACCCCCTGAGATTCAGAGGTCTGGTGTCTAGCTGCTACTTGAGAAAGCCTCAGAACAGGCTGCCAGTGAAGCAGAGGACGAGAGGGGCTTACAGGGCCTGGCCCGCTCTCCCTGAGTTTGTCAGAGCAAAGGATGCTTGAGTGTCTCCTGGGAACCAGATGTAGAGTAGGTATGAAAGAGGCAGCCCTGGGACGGTCTGCTGTCCTCTTCAGGAAGGCCTCCTGCAGGCTCAGTCAGGCTCCATAAGGAGAATCAAGAGGTAGCTGTCCAGTCTGAGGGGTTAACTCTCCAGATTACAGCTGGAGCTGCCTGTTGCCGTGTCAAGGGAACTGAGGACAAGAGATAGGGAAAATAAAAATGGGAAATATTTTGTACACCAGAACTATAACTATATATAATATATATATATATATTTTAACTATATATAAGATATATTTGTATATCTTATATACAGTTTCAAACGAAAGTTTGAATAACTGGGCAGAGATTGTGTTAAAAAGAATAGAGTGACAAGAAATTAAAGAAGAAAGAATAAAATGAACTGGAGGGACTGAAGACAATTTCACAGGACACCGAGAGAAGGGCAGCCTCAGAGTTCTGAATCAGATGAGGTTTCATGGTCAAGCTCTTTCGTCTATCTCTTTGTGATTTAGGGCAATTCACTTAACTTTTCTGAGCCTCAGTGACCTCAAGTAAAAATTAAGAGCTTAATTATAGTCCTAAAATGATATCCTTTGTTTCCCTTTTACATTCCTTTTCCTTCTCCTCAATAAAAGAAAGTGCAGGATTTCTAGGGCATAAGCCAGTTGGACACCAGCTAAATTGATGAAGTCAGAGAGATTTCAAACAGAAGCCAACTAGAGGAATTTATGTCTTTTCAAAGAGTACTACACCATCTTGTCATGGTAAAATTACATTCACTGTAGGTTTCTATATCTTGTTAAAAAAAAAAAACCCTCGAATTTTACAAATATGTCGCTTCTTTCCTTGCTTGAAAAATAAAAGAATATTTGAAGACTAGGTTCAGGTTCTAGTTCTGCTCTCCATCATGGTGCAAGCTCTCTCAGTTTCAGTTTTCTCAACTGTCAAGAAGGAAAATAACACCTTCCTTATCTACTTGTACAGGGTAGTTCTAAGAACCACATTGAGATAAGATTCATGAAAGTGTTTTGAAACCATCAGGCACCCTTTATCTGCAGGTTCTTCATCTCTCCCTGGTTTTCTTCATTTCCCTGACTTCAGAAAACCCCTTTCCTCTGGAGACTCCTGAGCAATGAATGACTCAGTGTCCATCTGAAAAGAGTGGGTGGAACTCTAAACCTAAGCCAGTATTTGTGGAATAGTCTGTTAACTTTCCACATAAAAATAAGAGTTATGGATACTAAGAAGTCTACAACCAGCCAAGATCAACCTGTAGTGAAAGATCATTTCAGAATCATAGCTTTCTAGCATGAGGTAAACATCCTGGCTAGACCCGCCCCTACATTGCAGGGCTCGTGTCAAGATTAAAAATGGAAACCTACCTGCCATACATTTAAATATTTAATAGTAACAAGTCAAGCTAATAAATTGTTAACTAAAATAGATTCTTATCCTCCTATCTACAATGAATTCCTCTAGTTGGCTTTGATTTGAAATCTCTGACTTCATCAATTTAACTGGTGTCCACTTGTTTCTGCCCTAGAAATCCTGCATTCTCTTTTATTATAAGGAGAGCAAAGGAACATACATGGGAGACAAAGATATAATTTGAGAGCCAGAAGGTATATTTACCTTCAAATGATCAATGATTCAATGATCTAGAAGCCGGATTCAAGATTAGAATTCCTGAGCTTGTCAGAGTTCCATGTCATTTGTTGGTAGTTTGGTTCCCGGCCCACGTTCGCTCCTTTCTCTTTGTCTCTATTCCTGCACCACAAGGCCCTTGGATACAAGTGTGTAGACACTCTACACCACAAGACCAAACTGTCCACACCCCTCTAAAACAGCTCTGTCTTGCTCTCCCCTTGATCCAGGGAGCATACTATAGCTATGTGTTCCTCCCTCAGAAGGACAGGCCTGCAGAAGGGATCTTTGCATGGAATTTTGGGGCCCAGATATTCCAGATATGATCTAAAAGGGGCTGTGTAGACTCTGGGTGGTCTCCCTCCCCTTTGGGAAGGAGCAGGACTGGAGGAGGGCCAGAGATCAGCTCCCTGTCTTGCCCAGGTCTACTGTACTGCTCTGGCTTTTGATTGATCAACCACTTTAATTGCCCAATCTCCTATTTACCTACACTTTAGGCTCAGTTTCATCTGGGGCCTCCTAATTCTTTAAAATGGGAAATGTTGGCTCATGCCCTTCTTCTACTTTCAATCCTACCAAACATGTCTTTATTTGTTATCATGCTCTCTGTGGATGATCATTTCCTTTGTTAACTTGCGTGGGCAGGCCCCTCTATTGTTTATTCCCTCACTCACATCACATCCTCTCAACTAGTTTCAAAGATATGCTATGTCTTTACATTTTGTTTTTTCCTTCCTTCTGCCTTGATATTCACTCAACTATCCCCTACCTAGGGTCCACTATTGGTCAATTGGTCAGTCATTGGCCAGACTCAGCAGGGCATAAGACAAGCAAGGTCCATGCTTTCATTGAGATGTGGTTTTCTGGGAGAATGGATAATGGGTGATTAGTCCAACTGTGATGAGTGCTATGAAGTTGATGTTCTATGAGAGTGTAAAATGGGGGTCCTAACGCAGTGTGGGTGCAACTACTCCCCAACTTTAGGTAAATAGTTCTATTTATTTTCTTTACTTTGGCTTCTATGCTGCTAAGTACTGCTTAATTTCATGCTATTCAATCTCAGCTGGGTCTTCCTCACTGTTTAGTTATCCTTTTAATGATTTTGAAGGTTCTCTCCCATAGCTTTTAGAGGGAGTAAAGGAAGGCTAAAATGTAATCAGTGTAAAATAGGCTGTGGTATAATTCTCGCCTATGTGTGGTGATCTCCTGCCAGAAGGGTACAGCCAAATTTAATAGAGAAAACATGACAGGCCTAGGTTTTTCATTTCATACTGTAGCCTTCATACTCTCAGCTTCTATCGAGGCCTGGATGAAACGTCTCCTGAGAATCATTACATCTGTCTGCCTTGATTTGCTTCTTACTGCTTAAACTTGAATTAGCAGTAGTCACATCAAGAGGAAACAGAAAGCAGTCATGTTCACTAGCAAATGCAACCTGTCTGGCTACGGAAAAGATATATCCAGTTCAAAATAATAAAATGGCATTCTGATTTTTGGATCACTTTCTCATAGTTTTGGTTAGTGTAAATTGCTCACACATTATTTGCTTGGACAATCACAAAGGTTCAAGAGACAATCAGGGGTTAGGGCAGGGTTGATAAGGTTCATCTCCTGCACGAGGCCACTCCTTCAAGAGTGGGAGAGGTGGAACACATGGAAACAAACACAGAGAGTCAAGCAAAATGAGAAAACAAAGGAATATGCTCCAAACAAAAGAACAAGGCCTCAGGAAAAACCTTAATGAAACAGAGATAAGTAGTTTACCTGATAAAGAGTTCAAAGTGATGGTCAAAAAGATGCTCACTGAACTTGGGAGAAGAATGGATGAACACAGTGAGAACTTCAGCAACGAGACAGAAAATATAAGAAAGTGCCAAACAGAAGTCAAAGAGCTGAAGAATACAATAACTGAACCTAAAAATGCGCTAAAGGAGTTCAACAGCAGACTAGATGAAGCAGAAGAAAGGAGGCACCAGGCAGCTCACGTAAGAGTGTGCAGAAAAAGGCTGGGTGCCCCGGGGCTCAACCCCTCTTCCAGGCACTGCACAAGCAGGAGCAGAGAGGGCAGAAATAGGAAGGGGGGAGAAAAAGAGAAAAAAGAGGGACACAAAACTAGCACAGTTTGAACACCTGCTTTAAAATGCAGATTGCAGTAGTACCTCAGGGAGAAACTATGAGAATTAGAGAACTTGACTCCTGTTGGAAAATTAGCAAGATTCCTGAAATAAGAAAGTGCTCAAAAAATTGTTGGTTTTAGAGAGGTGGCTTCGGAGCTAGACTAACTAGGCTCAAATTTCTGTTCCAATATATTAGCTACGTAACTAATTACTTAACTTCCCTCTGTCTCAGTTTCCTTAGCTATAAGATGGAGGTAAAGATACTACCCACTCATAAGGCTGATGCAAGAATTAAATATGTTAATGCATGCACAACACAAAGACGGGGCCCAGCACCAGTCAGCCATTCAATGAGTGTTAGTTACAGTGAGCATATCACATCCTGCCAGGTACTGTGCATGATACTCTCACGGCATCATCTCATTCTCCATGGTCAACTAATGTTCTCTGGGGCAAAAAGGCTATCTGGCAATTGGTGCTGTCTTAAAGCAAGATATTATGAGGATGGTATTATGTTTGTGACTCAAAAATATCCGGCATCAAATAATTCCTTAAAAGTGGATAGCATTGGAGAGTATTAATCCTAAGATATCCTAATGAAAAAACTCCATTGAATTCACTTCTTTTCCACAAATATTTACTGACATGTGCCAAAAATATGCCGAAATTCTGTATGCGTAGTACTGAAGGGATTTGTTTCAAAAAGTCATTTTTATTTTATGAAAAAGGATCAGAATTAACTTTCCACCGTATACATTATGCTCATAACTTATATTCCCAGGAGACTTCTTCCCTCTAGTTTTGCATCTCCTTTCCGAGAAGCCATCCAACTCCCCATTTTCTCACTTTGGTCCCTGGAATTAGTCCTTGTTGGTGTTTCCATCCTCACTTCTCCTTTAAGAAGAGCCTGCATTGATCCTGACCCTTTGGTGTTAGTGGACTTTTCAGGGTCACATAGGGAATCAGTGACTAAAGAGGCAGTGAGAATGCCGGCCTCTTGCCTCTGCTTTAATGCTTTCTTTTTTGATCACGACATGCTCTTGATTACTATTTTTTAAAGTTTCTTCCTTCTTGTTTGTAAATTAAATGCCAGAAGATTTTAATTTGGAAAAAATTGAAAACCATAGCATTCGATAATATGTACGTTATTAATGAGGTCAATTCTTACACTCAGTTATTCAGAAGGAATTTAATTTTCAGAAAATAAGTGGAATTGGCAATGAATTGCTCTTATACTATGATGGAAGTCTTGAGGAGCACCCTTCCTTCTCTTCTCTGCTTAGCCCCCAACCCCAGCCTCTTCGGAAGCATTTGATTTGAAGTCACTGGGTCAACTGAGGCGATTACACCATCTTTCGGCAATACTAAAACAAACGCAGATATCTTGCAATTTTTCTTGTCCAGAATGGGGAACACTAGTTTTGCTAATAAGATTTTTTTAAAATGCATTGTCATATCTAAAATTTCATATTTCATTTCATTTTTAAAATGTTATTTGTCAGATTTTCATGTTAAAATAACCCCATGAGAAAGTTACTTCATCACTTTAAACATTACTGTAATATAATTTCCTTTTGATATCAAAGATTGGCTCATAAAAATACGATTTTATAGGACAAGTTTTCCCTCGTGGCTATCTTGTGTTCACTTGCCACAATTAATAAAAAACTAGATTCTCTGCAGATGTTTTTATTAGCATACTGAGAATTCAGAGAAATAAGTCTGACTGTAGTTTATAAAATATCCACCTTAAAAACTTTTAGAAATAAATGCATTTTATTTTCTTTCTTTCAGCTTAATACCACATGGGAACTAGTTTTGTAACATTCATAAATTTCTTTTGGTATGAATTAATTTAAGGAATCTGTACTTCCTTTATGATGATATGTTAATAGTTTTAGCAAAAAATCGTATCCATGTAGTATCATACATTAATCATATACTATCTCTCTGTGGAACAATCCAATTAATTTACATGTATTTGAATTTAATGTAAAATAACCAGTAGTTCTCTGTGTACAGCTAGTGTGACTGGAGCTTTTTAAATTCATAAATTGATGGGTAGAAAATAATTCTGATTTTGGTTAAGCATTCTTTCTCAACTGCTGTAAACTTTGATGACATTTATAATGAGAGAATTTCTAGTTCATACCTTGTGAAGTAGAAAAAGTCACAATGCAAAGGAAGGAAGTAAATACTTTATAATGTTAAAAACCTTCGTAATTTTAGACTGTAGAGGGAGTGATAAACAAATAGTGGTGTTTCAAATAATCTGAAGTTGATCAGGAAAAGATTGTAGAGGAATAATGGAGGAATAATGGAATTTTTAGAGATAATACATATGCAAATATATATTACATAAAGATGGAAAAATAGAAATGGGAGAGTTGTCTCAGTATACATTTTGCAATGTATTTTATTTAAATCACTTTCAATAAAAAGGTATCATTTGGGGGCCACTTTTGTGTGCTCCACTTTGGCGGCCCAGATTTGGTTCCTGGACACATGCCTACACCACTTGTCAGCAGCCATGTTGTGGCAGCGACTCATATACAAAATAGGGGAAGATTGGCACAGATTTTAGCTCAGGGTGAATCTTCCTCAAGCAAAAAGAAGAAGATTGGCAACAGATGTTAGCTCAGGATGAATCTTTCTCAGAAAAAATAAAAAGGTATCATTTTTCCATGCTATTATAATTTTAACATTTCTGTGTCATGTCTATTAGCTGAATTTCTTGTCAGTTGTTATTTTCTGCAAAAGACTAGAAGAATCTATTATGACTAAGTATATTTTGTGTTGTGATTTCTTTTAAGGATCCATGTTGTTGACCTAATCTTTTGATTCAGAAATAACAGCTAGTTGAATCTAGTCCCCCAGTAACCATATTCTGAAGCTTTATAAAGCAAATGATTAGAGCAAGTATTAACCAAGTATATTTGCCTGCCACCCACTCAGACCTTACACAAGTTAAAACATGCATGAAAAGAAGACACAAAACATCAAAAGTACCATGAACATAGACTAACTTTGCCTAAACATTGCCCAGCTTACATGTTTTCCCACATAGAATGTAATCCTTCTTTTTCAAATTTCCTGACAAGTGCACATAAGATGAGGTTTCTTCTAGGTATATTTTTATTAACCTAATATAAAAAGTTGGTTCCCAGGGCCGGCTCCGTGGCCAAGTGGTTAAGTTCGTGCCCTTCACTGCGGCGGCCCAGGGTTCGGATCCTGGGCGCAGAAATGGCACTGCCCGTCAGGCCATGTTGAGGCGGCGTCCCACATCCCACAACTAGAAGGACCTGCGACTAGGATATACAACTGTGTACAGGAGGGGCTTGGGGAGATAAAGCAGAAAAAAAAAAAAAAGATTGGCAACAGTTGTTAGCCCAGGTGCCAATCTTTTAAAAAAAAAAAGTTGGTTCCCTTGCAAAGTGACATCAAAATATTTTACTACTGAGTAATTACTTGGCTTTCCTCCAATTGATTTTCTACTGTCGGCAATTATGTTAAAAAAAAATACAGATCTGGTCGTGTACCAGTCCTGCCCTCCATCTACCCCATATTCCTTTGGTCCAGAATGTCTATTTTAGCTTATAAAGATAGTGTGAGTATTTGATTGATGTCACCCCCCAACTGGAGTAGGGACTAGGTCAGATTTTGTTCACTAGTCCAGGCCCAGGGTTTAGCACAGTGCCTGTTCCATAGCAAGTACCTAATAAATATTAGCTGAAGGAGGGGGGCCTTGGAAATTGATGTTGCATGGAACAAGGGTCCTTCCTACATTGTGTCTAATTATCTTCAGTGAATATGAAAGTCCTGGGATACTTGATACCGTCTCATAGCTTCTAAAAACGCCTCAGTGATCTCCTCCCCTTCCACCCTTGGAAATAAGAGATTGGTTGAGAAGCTCTTGATGCTGCTAAATTCCATCAAATGTCTGGCTGAAAAAATTGCTGCTGTCTCTCACAGGTGCTCTGAGATAACTTAACTCTAATATTCATTAATTTACTCTTCCATTTCCAAGTATGTTTTGGCAAACACTCAAATAGAGGGTAATGGAGTTTTGGCTATTTGGCCAAGTCTTCTTTCACAACTGACAATATGACAGCAGAATGCAATGGCGCATTGGCTCACAGGCCGGTTTCCTTGCTTGAGGGCTTTCTCACCTGAGAGGTCTGTGTTACCTTTCCAGAAAGCGTTGGGTTTCTGCATTAATGTGAAGTTTAGCTGACTGAGCAGAGGTTCTTTCCTCTTTAGGAATATGGAGCCCAAACGGAAAAATAACCCTGCCATCCCTACCCCTCCATCCCCCTGTGGAAACTCAGAATTAAGCCCTGCTCAAATCAACTTAAATAGAAGACAATGTATGTATCCATCTCTTATTGCAGAGTTAGCCAAGCAAGTTGTTAAGAGCTGTGCTCCAAGAGACAAGATTTTCATAAGGAGTGCCATCCCTAACTAAGAGGACAGAAGCTGGAAGGCTGTTTGAGTAGCTGGCGGATGAGTTCCTCTTCCTGCCAAAGGTGAACACCAACATCATAAACAGACTGCACAGCATGCTTGAGAGAGGGAAAAGGCTTAAGGAGCACTTCTCCACACACTCTTCATGTCCAGAGATGGAAGAGTTGATGGAGTTAATGGAGGAAGTAAAACCAAAAAAGAACAGAACGTGAAGACTTCAATAATATGAAAGGAATACATATTTGGCAACAGAAGAAGAGAAAGAGAGAAGAAATTGACAGATGGTACAGAGAAAAGCCATTCTGTACCACGGGGAAGACATCCTTTGAAGGGGTTCATCCTTTAAAAAGACAATCCAAACTTTTTGGAGAATTCCAAAACAATAGGAAACATCCCCAACCCTGAAAGGTGCAAGGAAATCTGCTACTGGTCTGGTAAGGAAACATGGATTTATGACAGCTGGTGACATCTAAAAGGACCTGAATATAGACTCCTTGGGAGGTTGGGTGCTGCTTCTTCAATACATCTTAGAGGTGGGAATGGGCCATGGGAATGCGGCAGTTCAGAATCAGATAGACAGACATGCATATAGGCCCTGCTCTATCAATTGCTAGATAAGACCTTGAATAATGTGCTTAACTTGTCTAAGTGTCCCAGGTTCTTTATGAATGGGCTAATGTCTTTTATAAAGTTGTTGTGAGGATTATGTGAAACAATTGGCATATCACAGGAGCTTCAAATTGTGATTACCGTGTTAACATGTTATTTCTATCCTCCCAAGACTTTTCAAAGTTCAGGTGGGGAGATATAGTTCCTGTTGTGGGGGGGGGCGGTGAATGATGCTCTCATAAGAAGACATGGAGGTATATTTAGGGTATATAATGTTTATTGGGTAGGAAATTAAGTGTTTTGGGTTGTAGCTGAAGTTTGTACTGCTTCTTCCTACTGATAGTTGAATCTTTTGGAGAACAACTGAAAAGTGAATGATGTGCTATGCATATGGTATAAATGAGTAAGATTTTTCTGATGGGCTCTTGGCTTTGAGTTAGATATGGAGTTAGGTATGGCGTGCCATCCAGAAAGACCATCTTTCATTCAATGGTGGAAATGGCAGGAGGTTGGGATCATTGGGGGCATCTTAGAGGCTGCCTACCACAGTAGCTGAATCCCTAATTCCAACATGCCCAGGTCAATTGTTGGGATTCCTGCCATTTTCAGGAAGGACTCTGTGTTATCACTGCAAAGGTGATGCTGCCTTGAGCTAATTATGATTTACACTTGCTGAAATGTATGTACTATTTAGTACATTTGTAGACTTGACCTTAAAATTTACTTTTATGGAGCTTTTATTTTTATGTATTTACTGCCTTTCTATTTTTAGTGGTATTGTGTTATTACCAATTCTTTGTTATCACTACCCGCTCCCCACCCCAATGGAAAAGAGACCTGTTAAGATCTTTGAGAACCACTGGCGAAGAAATTGGATAGGGAATTTAATGCCGTTTTCAGTTTAGACCCCAAAACAATAAACTATAGTTGACAGTGTGAACCCCAAAGATCTTTTCCTCTAAAATACTCTTTGAAAATACACTTAGTCAAGATTAGGGTAAAGTTTCTTCTTTCCCAATTCTGAAATTTTCTGGTTATCATCAGGAAACTTACTGGATCAAGGACATTCAATTTCCCACTTTCTCCTATAGGTAAGGTTGGGAGACAGAATGAAATCAAAGTATACTGTTGAAACGGAATCTTAGAGATGATCTCTCTCATTTTATAGACAGCCCTACAAACCTCAGTGTCAAAGCTGTGGTTCAAAGATATCCCAAACATAGTCTAAAACCAAACTTGTGATCTTTCCTTGCAAACATGTTCCATTTCAGTTGGTGGTAACATGCAGGCCCCAAAGCCACAGACCCTGCTGACGCTGTCATCCACTACATCCAGTCTATCATGAAATTCTACTGATTTTACTCTCCAATAAAGTATATTTTGAATTCATTTACTTTTCTCTCTTCCTCCTAAACACCTCTCTGGTCCTCTTGTCCGAAAAACCATAATCTACATTCTGGATTCCTGTATTGGTCTCTTCCAGATTCTGTTCTTGCATCATTCTAACTCATTCCCCACAGATAAGGCACAGTCATTCTTTCCCTTACAGGCCTAGAGTTCCTTATTTAAAGTACTCTGTTTCCTCGGGGCCTTCCCTTAAACTCTTTCCTCTGCCTAGACCAGTCTTCCCTGCTCCCTCGCCCACCCCGGATTTCATATCTGGGTCAGATATCACTTCCCGCAGGAAGCCCTCTTTGACCTCTTGGTGCGGTCAAGTTCTCTTACATCCTGACGCATTTATCACATATTGTAATTACATTTGATTTGTGTGACTATCCGATTACTTCTTGCCTTCCTCACCAGATTCTGTCATGGGAATAGGGACAATGAATATTTTGTGCACCTATTATTTCAGTATCAGGTACAGAAATTGAGATCTAGAAACACTTACTGTGGGCAACGTCTGAATAAATGAGTTTCGTTTTAGTCTCAGGCCCCTTACCCTCTGGTCCGGAGTAATTTCTACCACATTTTGCTACATTTTCCTCTCTTGTTCAAAAAATAAATCTATCTATCTTTTAGTTGAAAATGAAAGGAGCATAAGAATTTCAACTTCATAGAGAATTTTTAAAATGGGAGGTGAATAATAATTGAAATGAACAAACAGGGTCAAATGTTCGTAATGGAATTGTGTGGATAGAAAAACCAAGTGCCCACAAGTCTTAGAGCTAACAAATACAGAAGGACGTCGGGGCAACAGGGGGAAAATTGAGGATTCTTCACCATTACCATGAGAAAATAAAGACAGAGGCTGTATGTTTATCTACGTTGTACATTGGTCCAGTGAAGAGAGTAAGTTAGGAGGACCTGGGCAGAAAAAGAGCATCTGTCCACTACCATTGCTAGCATAGCTGGAGGAAGATGGGCAAAGCATTGGCTTCTTTTTAAGCTCCAAAAGGTAATTCACAGACTTGCCACTCTTACTTTGCTCTAGCTACCCCTTAGAAACTATAGAAAAACTGATTCTGTTGATATTTGGTTATGGCATCCTCCCCACCCCCCGGAAAGATTAGCTTAAAGTAAGGGGAAAGAATTTCAATGACCTACTAACCTAGTTAGATTATTAGAGTCAGCCTTTGGCCACAAAATGATTCCCTATGATTCACGCTGGGCTCTGAGGGAATATTCTAAAACTGTTGGAAGTAGTTTTTTAAAATCACAATATTTTTTGCAAACAATGAGAAGATCTACCTTGAAAGTTATGAGACACTTGCAATTCTGCTGTTCCCTGTGGAAAAAGCAAATAGAAAAGACTGCCAAAAAAATACAGAAGCATGTGAAAGATTGGGCTCTAAACTCTGTCTCAGGAAAAGATCACGCTCTACCCGCCACACCTGGGTGGATGGGTGTGCTCTTGTTAACATCCTCGGTTGGGCTGGGTTATTTTAAAACTGACAAGTGAAAGACTTGCCTAGACCATATCTGGTTGTGTAATAGTCATGAAGAATGATCGCTCTAACAACACGAAGTTGCTGTTACACACGTATTCACAGGTAGCAATTCAATACTTTTTGGATTTGATACAAAAGTAAAATCAATGAATATAATTTAAAAAATACATTTGGAAAAGGGAAAAATCAATGTTTAGAGAGAAAAGAGGAAAGAAGAAGATGGACAGCTGTATCTTTTTTACTTGATACAAAAATCTATGCAAATAAAATAAGGTGAAAAATTCTCAAAAAATGACTTCTATTTGAATCTGTCAATTTCTAATGAAAATGCTTAGCTTAGGTTTGATCCTAAACTCATATGCACATTGCATCTTGTTGTTCAACCTCAAGGAATCAGAATATGTTAAATCAGGAATTATATTTTAACTTAAAAAATCAATAATTGGGAGAAAATTTCCCCTTGTTGTTATTTTATATTATGTGAAAACTCTTCCAGAAATAGTTTACTTGTTTGAGCAATGAATATGAGTGACTATTGAAATATAAGGCAATAATATTCATGGCAAGTTATTTGCATGTTTTGAGCTTTAGTTTCTTAATCCATAAAAAAAGGACAATGATTCATTATCTCATAGGGTTATTGTGAGGATTTAAAGTATATATATATATATATATTCTCAGTGCTTTATATAACAGTATTCTAATAAGCAGCGAAATTAAACTATAAAGGAAAACTGAAGAATTAGGAAATGAAACACACCTTAAACATACACAAACAGACAGAAAAAAACTCACTTTCCAGGTCTCCCCACCTTTTTGTTAGAGAAATAAACACATTTTTGGCTTTCAAAGGTTTAGAGGTATTACTTTATTGATGACTACCTGTTAAATAAAAAGAAACAATAATAAACCCCCCAACGCCGGAACTTATAATTTAGTTTGGGTTTCATGAATATCTCAATGGAATGTTTTTCCACCTACAGACTCCTTTCCTAAGGTTTCTGAAGCAGAGCTTGGACATCGTCTGTCCCGATTCCCCCAGCACCACCAATGCTAGAGCCTGCAGTAGAGAAAACACGACAGATAAAAAGTAAATGTACTTTTTATAACTAGAAAATTTTTATGGTGTAGGAAAACAGTATTGTTTAAGTCAGGTGAGGGTTTGACTCTAACTACTGATTTGCAGAGAAACTTTAAGCAAGTCACCAAATACTGATTTTATGATCTATGAAATAATTGATAAGAATCCTGAAATACCTCTTAGAAATGCCTTGTCCAAACGTCAAACTATAAATGTAAGACTTATAAAACTGTCTACCAGATTGTTATACAAAGAGGGCAGTGTTTTGACAAGGCATAAAGCCCATGGAGATTATCAAAACAAAACAAATTAGAAACATTCTCATTTTGCTTAGCTCTCCAAGGTATAAATAGATTAATTGGTCTGTCTTTTATCTCCGAGATTTACATCCAACAGCTTGCTCTGAGCAATGTGATTATGAGTAGAGAACTAGAGAACTTCTTGTTCCTTTTAAATTGACGTTACTAAATCCCAAGGCTGCGGCTGTGCGGTAATATGCTCAGAGTCCCCAGCTCTTAGCACCATCCTGCTTTGCCAAGAGTGAAAATACATGAGTTGGAGACGTGAATGAATAATTGTCAGAAGTTCAACACTAGCTTACATGCCAAATTTTCATCCTTAGGTCCTTCCTTCCTTCCATCTTTTTAAGAGGCCATTTGTATTAAATCTTGAGATCTCCTTCTTAGCCTATTTTTGTAGAGTTCACAAAAGCCACAATACCAGACAACTGGTCAGAATTTTGAAAACATGGTTTTTCTATTAAAGGAACACCATAGAGTAGGTATGTCTTGCTTTATAGAAATTAACCTGGCCCAGCATTTTATGGGTAAAAAGAACAATGGGGCGGATAAATAAGCCAGTAAAACATCAGCTCATTTGGCCTCAATCTCATTTGCAATGGGCATTTTCCAAAGCTGGGTACATTTTTCTGGTTTCCCGTCTGCCCGGTCCTCCTGATTTAGTGATATGTTTGACTCCCTCCATTCACAACCATTCTGATTCATTTCCTGGCTTTTTAAACTCTTTCCTGGCATAATGCCTTCTTGGGTTGCCATCTCAGAAGTAGACCCCTCTTCCTTCTTTGGACTTACTCCAAAATCAACTATATTCACCTTAGAATTTTTATGTGAAGTCTTGACCAACCATGGCCCAGGCCCATTTACTTTTTGCTCTACCACAGATAAAACAACCAGACCGAAACAATATACCTCCTTTGGTCTTCTTTACTTTGGACTTTTAAACATCAGTTTTTAAATTATTTTATTGACTTATAGGAAGACCACAATTGATAGTGTTGACATCTAAGAAGATTCTGTGACAATGGAAAAGCATTGTAGGAACATGAATGTCAGCATCATGGGGCACTGCTGTGTCCAGTGAACAATTTTTAGTCACACATCCTAAGTGTTCTCCCTGTATCTTCCAGTAAACCCTTAATTGATTCAGAGGGTTGCTGGATATTGCCATACCTCATTTCCATCCCTTGTAAAAATGTGGAAAAAATTACGGTCACTACTATGTTTGGTAAAATAGCTTTCTAGATGCTTTTTTTTCTTATTTTTATTAATCCATCAGTCTGAAAATTTACTGGCTACTTCTCCAAAACCTCTGAGTGTTTCGTCTATACATTTGGTGTAAAGGATACAAACAACAAAAACAATTGCAACTACCCTATGTATCTCAATTTGCATTTTTAAAAATTAGTTCTTGACTTCAAGCTGCAAAACGCCTAGAAGGCCTCAGAAGAAAGAGTTAATGATTTTTTGCCTCTTGTTTTTAGTTGGAATGTATAATACATTAAAGTATATCCTCAAATCATGAAAAGTATTCATGGTTATTTTCTAGTAGAAAGATTTATTTTAGAATACTTAGGTTAAAGTTTGATCTTTGTATATGAGCAATACAATTGCATATACTTCTTTTTTGTGCTAATAACTATAGAAGACCATGCTGTCACATTATTATTATTTCTTACCAACACATAACGGAAACTTAAAGATGTCCACATGATTATGACCTCATGGTTATAATCTTGGTTCTTGTGTAATGCTATGGGACCTACAAAGAAAAATTCCCATTCTAAGGCTCCTGACGTGAAGCAACTGCTATTCAAATTGGAGGTCTGGGTCGAAAGAGAAGAGAGAATGCGGGTGGCATTCAATCTAGAGTGTGTAACATATTCTTCATGTAAGCAGACTAGAACATGGAATTTGCCTGAGCAAAATTACACCTCATGAATCTGTAAGAACACACTGCCAGTTCTGCCAGTTTCAAAAGTGATCCTAGTTTCAATTCAGGGGTGGGATGCCTAATGATAGAGGTGACAGTAGGGTAATGGCAGTATGTGCAGTAGATTGGCTCCCAAATCTGTCTTATTGTTGGAATCTCTTGGGGTGGCCTCTGCAACTGCTGGAATCAGAAGTTCTAGGATATGTCCCAAGAATCCTATTTTTCAAAGCTTTCTAGTATGGGAGCTACCATTGTAATGGCCAGAGGGCAGACCTGAAGGCAGAGAAACCAGGGTCCAAGTTTGCTGAGTCTCATTTTGCTCATCATTAAATAGGGGGAAATGATACCTGCTTTTGGGAGGGCTGCAAGAGTAGAGGAAATCATATGTAAAACACCTGTCAAAAAATGGTGACTCAGAGGATAACCATTATTTTAAGATTGATAATAAATGTTATAATATATGATGAAGACCTTCAACCAGGAAAACAAGCTTTGCCAAGTAGGACTAGAGAAGATTTCAGAAGCTGAGGAAAATAATATAATAAAAAAGGAAAATGGTGCATGAGGAAGTGGACGAGCAGTTCTGAGTGATGGGGGAGGCACTGATGTGGGTGGGCATGAAGACGTAGTGAGGTCAGACTGTGGAGAGAGTGAGAGCCAAGTTGCCAAATAGGATGAGATTGGAGAGAGGACCAATTCAGAACTCAAGGAGAAAGTCCCTGAACCCTAGGTCAAGATCCAAAGCAGAGAGCCTGGGCAGCAGAGATGAGAACCCAGGAAGGCTGACCAGCACCAGAGAGTGTGGCATGTGGTCCAGCGCTAGGTTACTGTTGAGCAGCCCTCCTAGATTTAGGGTTTGAGAGCAGGCAATGCAGAGCACATAATTATGGATCTCAGGTGAGCACAGGCAGTTCTGGACCCCCGTGTCTGAGGGGATGGCACAGATCTCCCCTTTTGCTTCCCTTGCTATGATATGAAGAAATTGTTGAAAATACCAAGGCAGTTGAAATTCTTCTTAAACTTGAAAAGAAATCAAAGAAATACATCTATCTTTCATGACAATCATATGACATTCATTTTTATTAGTTAGCATAGGAGTTCTTGTCTCAATGCAAAGGTCGAAAAATTGGGTGGCTTTGGATCTGAGAGAGAAAGGCAAAGACTTTCCCTGTAAGGAAAACATGAACTGAGACTTGGAGGTAAGAATGATGGTCCCATTTCAGAGAGAGAACTGGTCAACCAATAGAGTTACTAGTGGCGTGGAAGTGGAGGTAATGAATAAAAGTGGAACAACTAGAATATTACTGCTACATTGATTTGGATGTTGCATTTACTGAAATTTTACCACCTGGTCCAGATCATTAGGATTATTATAAATTAAAATTTTTTTTTTTGTATTCTTTCTACTTTAATTCAGTAGAGACCTTCTATTTCCTTTGAAGGTCATGCTATTTAATTGTATACGTACTCAATAGAATTAAAGATTGATTTCTTGTTTGAATGTTGTTTACTCAAAATGTTTGGCAATGTCATTAGTTTGACAACTAATTTGTCATTAGTTGGGGCATGACCAATTAAAAGCTTCAGGGAATCTAGGAACTTTTAGAGGTCAAGTTTCTGTTATGTCAACTACATTAAGATGCTTCCACATCCCACATTAAACATTATTTATATATAATTAAATAAACTGAGTTTCAATGCAGTCGAATAGTTGATATAATGTACTATTTTGTATACATTTTATTATCAGTTAATAATAATTTCAATTTATAATTCTCTTTAAAATTTTTGAGCCAATTTTTTTTATAAGTCTTGAAAATCTGGCAAGGCCAAGATTCAGTGCTTTTAAAGATTTATGGAAAAACAATTGGCCTAGGAGTGATGTTATTTTACATATGTAGGATAACCTCTTAGAAAAAACATATCTTAAGACACATTACAAAAGAGTATGAGAGAATGTTTGTTGATCCATCAAATACCACATTTCTCAAAATAATGGGATTTAGTGATTAGTTTTTTGAGTTTGTATATTTTACATTTATGCCCTTCCCCTAAAGTATCTTGCAACCTTCTTGAAGTCACAGCTTTCCTTTTTAGGCCTCGTTTTATCCTCAGAATATGTGTGGTGACTTCTACTTAGTAAGATTTATGGATTAATTCTTCCTTCAAATTGTAATGACCTCTTTTTTTTTTTAAATAAGTTTACTAAACTTTCGCTTAAAAGTTTTTGTGAGTAAAGTTCTTATGTTAGCGCCAGCTGGCAGAAATCATGAAAACATGTTACCAATAGATTGATTGTGCAATATTTAAGAATTTACTGCTGACTTCCTATGTTCTAACCAACTGGAAAAATTTAAAAGGTCAGCATATGGGTTTTTGTATTAAAAATAACCTCCTCAAAGTTTACGTCTTTGCATACATTATTGAGTTTAATGCCAGCGTTGAATTCAACATAGAAGTAGAAAAAGAACATCCACCATTTCGCAGAGTTGCTAATAACATTTCATTGTGAATTAGTTGGTTCCCTTGCAAACTATTTTGTAGTATGAAGAAAACTTATAGACATAATAAAACCCAACATATATATAAATTTTATATGCCAGATCTAATCTCATTTACTGATCCTTTTCAACTGGCAAATAAGCTGTTTAAAAATCAATCATGTTGGAAGGCATGGTGCCACATGGGAGCCTGAGAACTGCCTTAAAGTTGTCACTTGGGTGGAAGTGTGAAAACAAAATAGTTCACAGGAAGGCTATGTGAAGAGGCCGCGGGGACCACGAGTGACATGGTACAAGGCAGATTCGGAAAGTCACCTTGGGCTCCAACATTGCCCTCTTTTTATACTCAAAGAACAAGATACAGTTTATACAGTGGTAGAAGTATAGAATGGGTAAACTGGGCATAAATGTCCTAACTTGTTCTTATGTAGTGGAATTGATTTTCATTTTGAAATGAAATTTGTTTTTCTGTAATTAGTTTTTTTGGTTGTTGTTATATTGTTTTAAAAGGAAATGATATTATCTGCTAAAATGTCATCCATTTGGAAAAATATAGAAAATATACCATAGATATCATCCATGTATACCAGTAAGAGGGATCAATTCAAAATCTTATTCTATTATATGGCGTTTAGGAGCAAGAGAACAATAAAATCATTTAATAGTTCTTGAATTTGCAAAAACATCATGTGACAAAACAAGCAAACATATCTAACCAGCTTACATCATTATAGATTCTTACATCATGTCTTTACTCCTTTCAAAAAAACACAAATACATTAGAGGATGAAATACACGATTTTAGTCACGGCTTTTGATGTATTTCTTTAACAGCTTTTGGCTACATCTAAATGCTTCTAAATAGGAATAAAATAACTCAATAGAGTTTTGCCTGAGCAAATGTAAGAAAGTTGTTTTTTTTTCTTTAATTCCTTAGAGAAGAGAGAAGGGAATGAAATAAAGAGCGTAAAGAGAAGCAAGAAAAAAAGACATCTGTGTGGTCTGATAGAATAACGTGACGTAGAGGCCTGCAGAGAGATCCCTATGGACTTGAGAAAGTGCTGGAACTCCTGAAAAGAGCTTAGTCTAAGTAAAATAAAGACATTCCCAAATATAGAGGCCACAGAGTAGGGTCCCAAAGTGTATTTGTTGAGCTTAATTGAATAGCTTATGATATATTTGAATATCTGGTTCATGTTAAACAAAAAAAAGCACAGTTAAAAAAATCTGTAGCTGCTGTTCTTCCCAAAGCTGTTGCCATGGAAACCACACTTCACTTCCAAGCAAGTATCAGTGTTTCAGTCTCATGTACTTAATGATACTCTTGGCCATTTTTCAACATGGTAGCTTTTCCTTCCCAAACATGAAAGCCCAAGTCCTGATGCAAGAAGTCCTGTGATGAAGAACAAATGCTCACCAGTTACCCAGGATTGAAACTTTGAGTTCTTCTGAGCAGAGGGGAAAGAATTTGAAACTAAGAATTGTGGAATTTTGCTAGACCACCAATTTCTGGTTGTTTATTTGTGTGTGGATGCTCTGCCTGACTAAACGGAGCATTCCCTTTGCCTTTGAGTTCGAATTTTCCAGCTGTAGACTGGAAAGAGTGACGACTGGGAAAGTCAGTCCACACTGGAACTTTTCTTGGTACTTACTGTCCAGAAGAAACAATTTCAAAGAAGGCATTCTAGTTTCTCCACTTTCTTGTTTAAGAAGGCTTAAGTAAGCTCTCAGAACCCTTCGTTAAATGGAGGTGAAAATACTGACCTTTCAGTATAGCTATCAAGATTAAGTAAAATAGTGTTCTTAAACAGACTAATAAAGCAGTCATGATAATAAGACCGGTAGTAACTGTTATGGATTGAATTGTGTGCCCCTCAAAATTTGTATTTTGAAGTGCCAATCCCCGGTACCTTAGAATGTGACTGTATTTGGCAATGGGGCTTTTAAAGGAAGGGATTAGGTTAAAATGAGGGCAGTAGGGTGGGCCCTAATTCTCTCTGACTAGTCTTGTAAAAGGGAAATTTGGACACAATGGGGAGATCTCAAGAATGCTCCAGCAGAGAGGAAAGGCCACGTGAGGACACTGAGAGAAGATGGCCATCTGCAAACAAGGAGAGGGGCCTCAGAAGAAACCACGCCTGCCAGCACCTTGATCTTGGACTTCCAGCCTCCAGAACTGTGAGAAATAGATTTCTGCTGCTTAAATCACCCAGACTGTGGTATTTTGTTATGGCAGCCCTGGCACACTAATACAACAACTAACATGGTTGAGAACTCACTATAGTTTTTCTTATTAGTCCTATTTCCTGAGAGAGCTGCTGAATGAATTTAGAGGATGCTGAAGGGAGCACTCTCCCGACTTTGCCTTTAACTTCCCAGTAGACCAGCTGTAGCTTAGACAATTTATTGTATCGGTATTATTTTTGCAAGAACAAAGAGAAACCTCTCTGACAGTAACTCACAGCGTCATTCACAGTTTGTCTTTGTTATGTTAGTTCTGGATGGAATCCACTTAATTATCAAATAAAATCTGCATATTTTATTAAAGTCTTATTCACCATTATGGAAACTTAAATACACAGTGGTGGTTCAGATTTTTCTTTTCTTTCAAGTATTATGACATTATAAGCATGGAATGGATGGAAATGAAAATCCAGTCCATCATATGTATTTGTTTACTGTGTTCTTGCAAGGCGTCATTCATACTGGCCAGACTGGGAAGGTTTGCCACCCTTTGCTCCCTCTGTAAGTATAGCAAGTTTTACTTCCTCCTGTCTTAATACAAATTTCTCTATTCTCGTGAGTATGGATATGTTTATTCTTTCTAGGCAAGCAGGAAGAAGTCTGAATCCTAATTCAAAATGCAAGTTTAGTCTAAGTTGAAAATTGGGGGAACCACTAAATAAATAAGCAATAGTATTATGATACTTTAAGAATGCCACTAAAATTTCTGTTGGTTAAGATTTCTGTATGTGTGTCTATATATTATACATGCATATATATGTGTATTATCAATTATATATTAGAGATAACCCATAATATATGTTATTTGTCTATGTATCATCTATTTTCTATCATATCCATTTTAATTTAGGATGTAGATACAGATTAGGTAATGATTAACCCTTAGAAAATCAATTAAAATGAAAATTCTTTCAATGAGGTTAAACATATCTAAAGCTTTAGGTCCCAATGTACAGGTCACTTTCAGTGTTGATCTTATCCTTTAAACACCAAGTATGAATACCATTTTAAGTTATTTTTTAGCCAGTTACTTGGCTAATTTCTTGGCTCACTTACCTAAGAGAGAAAAGAGCAAGAATTGAGAAGATTCATTCAAAGGTATGTTGAATACAAACTGTGGTAATGCTAGAGTTCTTAACAAAACTCAGCTACAGAAGGTTTAGTTACACAAGTTACTAATGCCTAGGGACATCTTAAATTTGCAGCATGTGCGTGCTGGTTTATCTGAACTTTAATTGAATAAGGCATACGCTGGAACCTGCTTGTTTTGATTACTGTTAGTTTCTTCATGACTCTTCTAGGTTTTTTTCCCATGGTCTACTAGGTTTTTAATGTTTATTAAAACACGTGTTTAATCTCAAGATTACATCATTTAAACCAAGGAACAGATATCTTTCATAGAATATTCTAGTACTACTGAAATTGTGATAATTTTTTATTGTGTTTGCTGTGTATTTTTAAAATAAATTTTGACAAGCCCTTAAATTCATTTTTTTCTCTACCTCTGCATATTTGTTATTTTAAAATCAGCCACTGTTGCTTATATACCTGAGTATGAAAATAATTTTTGTGTGTTAAAGAGCAGAAGAAACATTTGAATTTTTATTTTTGGATGAGTATAATCTATTGGAAATACAAATCGGTATAAACAAATATTTTAAGATCTTCTAGGTACTTAATACATATTAGAACTGTAGCAGTTTTTTTTGGTGAATAAATCAACAATAATAATTTTAAATCCAACTATGATAATTTAGACAAAGTCTAAATTTTTAGTTTATCATTTTTGAAGGCTCATCCATGGGGCCTACCACTTTTATACATATTTTGGCTGGCAGATTCTTTTCTCAGTTATGAGCTCACTTGTAATATCATGAAGGTAGTAGTTTATTGAGAAAAAGTGTTGATAAGCACTCAGTAGTAGTTGAGTCACACACTGTGACATGTACCCACGTTCCATATGCAAACAGAATACCTTTACTGCTTCCACCATTTTGTTTCTTATTAAGGCCCTTTATTGAAGAATATAGATTCCTAAATCCACTGTATTTCTTTGTGACTTCAGAATCCACATAAATAAATCATCCAAAATGATGTCTTTTTGGATCTTTGGTCTTTTCATCCTCAAATTTCTTTTCATTTCTCTTGGTCAACCACTTTCTCCCTGTCTTTTCAGCCCCAGAAAATATACCACTTCTGAAATCTTGGTTTTAAATACTCCATTCTCCCATAACCACTGTCTATTTTTTTTGCAACATTTATTCAAGTATCTCTATTGCCACAATACTTCAAATACATCAAGGCTCCAACCCCTACTCACATCTTTTCAGCAGGCAACTCCACAGTTCATTTTTGTGCGTGTTCAGCCTACCTTCTCTGTCCATCATTATAGTTACTTTGTTGCAAATATCCTTCAGTCCTTTGTCCCTCCGTTCTTCCATTTTAATCACCTTGCAAAATGCTGCCACTTGCCTTTATGACTGAACTTCAGTTGGGAAAGTCTGCTAGAGAAAGATCACATGACTCTGTGATCTAAAATCTCAAACTTCTGCTCGATACTACTCATCGATCCTGCCATTTCGTCTAATGGGATCGTTTCCACTTTCACAATGAAACTTCCATGCTGTCTCTTCTCTAAACCACCTGTCACTTCTTGTCTCTCACTCTTAGTTGATCATTGTGCTGTTTCATTTCTTCCCTTTCCATTTTCACTTCAACTCACTGTAATTGGATTTCTATGCCCACCACTCTGTGCCCAGCATTTCTCTGAAAATTTTTTAGCTGGGTCAGTATTAACATTCTACTGTCTACATCTTGCTCAATTTCTCGTCATTATGCGAGACAGTAGACAATTTTTGTTTCCCTTAATTTCTTCTTTAACTCCTGCTTCACGATCCTGCTGATTTTCTTTAACTTAATGGCAATATCTTCTTCGTTTCCTCTGCTGGCTACTCCTCCTCTACAGGCCTTCACATTTCCAGGTTCCTTAATTCTGGGTTCTAGATCTCTGCTTCTTCAACATGCTTTTGCTGGGTGATCTCATCAACTGGCATAGGTAAAAATTCAATATTTATTCTGATGACTCTCAAATGTTTATGTTTATCCTTGAGTTCTTGACTTGTATTTCAGACTCCTTATCTGAAACCACAATTGGACGTTTCATATACCTCTCAAACACGACCTATTAAAAAGCAGAAACTCATGATTTTCCTGCTTAAACTCCTCTCCTTTTTGCCACCTTAGCAAATGGCATCAAAATTTATCTAGTTGCTTCTCCTGGAAGGAAAAGAGTAATTTGTTCTTTCTTTCTTTTCCCTACTGTACCAACCCCTCAGTGAACTCTGTTGATTGTATCCCCAATTTATTCTCCAAATCTGTCAACTTCTCTCCATCTCCACTTTCCTATCAGTTCAGATCACTATCCTTTCTTTCCTGGAGTATAGTTTACTAACTTGTTTCTTTAGGCCACTGTTGTTCCCTTCAAAACATTTCCCACAAAGCAGCAAGTATGATTTTAAATGAAATCTAATCATGCCGTACCTCTGCTTAAAACCCATACAATGGCGTCTAATTATGCTAGGAATACAAAGCAGACTTCTTTCCACGACCTAAACAGTCACATCTACTCTGGTCCCTGCCGACCTCTTCAAATCCACTGCAGGCCACTCTCCCAGTAGCTCACTTTGTTATTGACACTCCAGCCTCTTAAGTTTAATAAGCCAATCAAGGTTTTTCCCGGTCAAATTATTTGCAGTCATTGTTGAATCAATGAAAGTCCTTTTATAGGCTTCAGTGTCAATGCCATGAAGCTTGCATCTTTGTCTTTCTCATTCATTGATTTCCCAGAACCTAGAATGGTTCCTGTCACAGAGTAGGTGTTCAATATGCATTTACTGAATTAAATGCATGAATACATTTTATCCTTAAGATCTTTGTTGAAATTTCCCCTCTTCAGATAGGCCTTTCCTAAGTCCTATTTCTGTGATAGCTCCCACCCCAGAATAAGTTACACTCTATCTCTCACCATTTTAATGGTGTCCCATACCATTTTAATTTCCTTCATAGCAGTTTTCACCATCTGAAATTATCTTGTTTACTTATTTGTTTTCTTGAATATGTCTGTATCTTCTAGTAGGACACAAAATCAGTGTGGGCATCTGCTGACTTGTTTACCACTGAGAATTTAGTGCCCAGCACAGTGTCTGTACATCCTAATCCTATACAATAATTCCCCATAAATATTTAGGAAACAAATAAACAAAGAAGTAAATGAACAAAAAGACCAATAGAGAAAGATTTCTGAGGAAAAGATGAGGGAAGATGGCAGACTTTGATAAACAAAGTTTAGTGAAAGTAAACACAAAGAGTCTCTTGTTTATCCCATTAGGATTATTTATAAAAATGCCGAATTGCACAGGTTCTTATGTTAGCTCATCCAGAGAGTACAATTTGTTCTTCCCCTTTATTTTACCCCCTGTTCTGACCCAGTTTCTTACCCATGACAAATGTTCCCCAACCCCTAGTTATGTTGGTAGAATTTTTTTTTCAGTCTTTGATGTGGAAAATTTTCAGTGGTTTTTGGAAGTTTAAATAGCTTAGATTAGTCAGACATAGTTTTGTTTTTCTCTGCTAAACCAGAAATATATTCCTCCACAGACTGAATTTTATCTAAATGCTTAACAAACCTACCTTTTATGCATACCTGAACTTAACTCATACCTGTCCCTATGGTATTTTATGTCTGTCAAACTTTTTAATAAAAAAAATTATCATGTTTTTGAATTTTTAACTTAAGATGTAATCCATTCATCAAAAAGTACACAAAATATGAATGAGGAGATCAACAATTATCTACTTTCCAGATCAAGAGATAGAAAATTCCCAGCACTACAGAAGGACCATCCCCTCATGCACTCCCAATTTCTGCTCTTTCCCTTCTCTGCTATAGTGTGGTCTGATTGAAAATTCATATAAACGAATCATAAGATATGTATATTTTTATGCCTGGCTTCTTTCTTACAATATTATGCCTCTAAGATTTATTCATGTTGTTATGAGTAGCAATATTTCATTCTTTGTCATTGCTGTTTTTGTTACACCTGACAGAGATATCACAATTTATCTGTCCATTTCACTGTGGATGGAAATTGGGATTGTTTCCAGTTTTTGGCTGTTATGAATAATGCTAAAAATTCTTCTACATGCCTCTTTAGATACATGTGCGAGCATTTCTGTTGGGAGTATCCAAGTAATGGAACTCACATCTTATAGGAAATGTATATGTTCAGTTTTAGAGGATACTGCTAAGTAGATTTCCAAATTCTTTGTATCAATTTAAACATTAACCAAAAGAGTATGAGAATTCCAGTTGTTCCACGTCCTTGCCATCTTTTGGTACTGAAAGTCCTTTTGTTTTTACCCATTCTAATGGGTATGCAGTAGTATCTCATTGTGTTTTAATTTTCCTGATGACTAGTACTGTTCCACTTTTTCATAGATTTGTCGGTCATTTGGATGTAAGTCTCTTGCCTATTTTTCCTTTGGGTTGTGTGTTTTTTCCTTATTGACATTTGAATGTGTATTTTATTTATTCTGAGTAAGGGCCCCTTCTTAGTTATATGTGTAGCATATAACTTTCTTAATGCCATCTTTTGATGAACACATTTCTACATATTAAAGTGGTTTATCATTTCTTCCCTTATTGTTAGGACTTTTTGCTTCTTGTTTAAGAAATCTTTACCTAACTCAAGGTTTAAATATGCGATCTTGTATTATCAAGGTGCATTACTTTCCTTTTCACATTTAACTCTACACTCTATCTGGGATTTTTTGTGTGTGTGGTACGAAGTAGAGGTCAAGATTCAATTTTTCCCATATGGGTGTCCAATTAAGCCAGCACTGTTTATGGCAAAGCCATCCTTTCCCTATTGTGTTGCAGGGCTACTTTGACGTAAATCAAGTGGGTATGTTTATGGTCTCTCTGCTCTGTTACATTTGTCTATTTTCCTATCCTTGTGCTAATACAACACTGCATTAATTATTGTAGCTTTTTAATGTCTTGATTTCAGTAAAACAAATCCCACCTTATTTTCCTTTAAGAGTGCTTTGGCTTTTCTTTTTTTAAAAAAACAATTTTTTTAGAGAGGTTTTAGGTTTACAACAAAATTGAGAGGAAAATACTGAGATTTCTCATAAATCCCCTGCTCCTACACATGCCTGGTTCCCCCATTATCAACACCACTCACCAGAGTGCTCAACTTTTTACCAAAGATGAACTTACAGTGATTCGTCATAATCACCCAAAGTCCTTACTTTACCTTAGGGCTCATTCTTGGTGTTGTACATTGTATGGGTTTGAACAAATGTACAATGACATGTATTCATCATTATAATATCATACAGAGTATTTTCATTGCATTAACAATCCTCTGTGCTCTGCCTATTTATCTCTTCCTTCCCTTCCTCCCCTGGCAACCACTGATCTTTTTATTGTCTCCATAGTTTTGCTTTTTCCAGAATGTCATATAGTTGGAATCATACAGTATGCAACCTTCTCTGATTGGCTTCTTTCACTGAGTAACATGCATTAATGTTCCCTCCAGGTCTTTTCATGGCTTGATCGCTCATTTCTTTTCTGCTGAGTAATATTGCATTGTCTGGATGTACCACAGTTTATTCATCCATTCACCTACTGGAGGACATCTTGGTTGCTTCCGAGTTTTGGCAATTATGAATAAAGCTTCTATTAATCTTCGTGTGCAGGTTTTTGTATGACATAAGTTTTTGACTCCTTTGGGTAAATACCAAGGAGAGCGACCTCTGGATGGTATGGTAAGAATACATTTAGTTTTGAAATAAACCTCCAAACTGTCTTCCAAAGTGGCTGTACCATTTTGCATACCCATCAGCAATGAATGAGAGTTCCTGTTGCTCCACATCTTGTCAGCGTTTGTTGTTGTCAGTGTTCTGGAGTTTGGCCATTTTAACAGGTGTGTGGCAGTATCTCCTTGCTGTTTTAATTCGCATTTCCATGATGACATGGAATGTGGAGCATCTTTTCATATGCTTATTTGTCATCTGTAGATCTTCTTTGGCGAGGTGTCTGTTAAGGTCTTCGGCAGGTTGTTTGAGCTTTGGCTGTTCCTGATGTTTTGTGTTTCCATTTCAGTTTTAGGATCAGTTTGTCTAGCTCCACAAAAACCAAAACCAAAAAAACCCTGCTGAGATTCTGATTGTGATTGTATTGACATTATAAATCAATTTGGGTAAAATTAACTTCTTTATAATATTGTCTCTTCCAATGCATAATCACAGTATTTTCTTTTATTTATGTAGTTCTTTTAAAATTTCTGTCCGTTAAGGTTTATAATTTTCTACGTGGAAGTGTTGTACATATTTTGTACATTTATTTTAAGTATTTGATATTTTTTGGTGCTACATAAATGGCAGCCTTACATATTTTTTAATTGTGTAGTTGTTTTTGTTTAAAAGTAGATACAACTATTCCTGATGGCTAAAAAGCCCCTTTTTGAAAACATAATGGTAGGCAACTGTGACACTATGTAGAGAACAAAGGTAATGCTGGTATTTTGAAGATATAATTCACATAGTTTTTGATGTTGTTTGTGAATCATTTATTCATTCATTCAAACCTTAATGAATACCTTCCATTTACCTGATGCCTTGAGAGGCATGGAAATGTAAAATGGTCCCAAATACAATGTAACAATTCTGTAATAGAGGTATGTATATAAAACTATAAGTTTTATATATATAAAAATACAATTTTATATATAATTCATATATAATTATATATATAATTTTAAATTTTGTAAACTCTCTTTTCATTTGTATCATCTAATTGAATCCCTTTGGTAGTCTTGTGAATTTAGTCTTGTTAATCCCTGTTGTAGGAATGGAGACTCACACAGGATAGATAATCTCCTCAGGTCCCACAAGTTATAGTTATGGGGCTGGGACTCCAACTCAGGTCCTGACTATGAAGGAGGAGCCCATTCTGTTGTGTCATAAAGTTTCCCTGGCACTGAAGCTCCGCCACCCGGCAGGGGGCAGAGTTCCCAGTGGGCACATTCGGATGAACAGAGGTGGCTGGTGAGATCAGCGTGCATCCCCCTGTAAGGTAAACGCGTGAGCACAAGGATGTTAATCTGTTTTCTTCATTGCTATGTCCCTGTCACATGGAATAATGCCTGTGTCCTAGTTAGCAATTATAATTATTTATTGTATGAATAAAATTGAAGAATTAAACTTTACTCTGAAGCAGACAAAGGTGAAAAGAGTCTTAGGTACCACTGGTCTATCAATTTAAACATTTAAGTTCAGTGCAAGGCTTAGAGGCATGTGCGTAGAAGGTGACATGGCAAGGGGATGGCCTGCACAAATGAAATAATTACAGGTATCTCTTTGATCTTTCATGGTAAGTTTGCTTCTCTAAGTTGTTTTTCTCCTGCTTCCAAGCTAGCATCTGAGTCATCCCACAATAAAGCAAGCGAAACACATTTTAGAACAGAGTTAAAGATCTTGAAAGTAGTCATAACAATTTTGAAAGCAAAAAGTGAATGATTTTTAGCTTATCAACTCATCAAGTCATTTGCTATAACTCCTCTGTCATAGGTAATTGACAACTGGCCATCAACTCACCCTTATGACCCTCAATACGTTTAAGCAATTATATAATTTGTAATTCTCATTTGAAAGGCATGCTGAACTGTATTCTCACGCTTATGTCACTAGCACTTTGACAAAACCTTGGGGATGTGAGTTGCTCTGTTTCAAATCAACAGAGTAACTTTATATATAATTTACTTAATTTCTTCTGTTACAGAGAACATGACAACAGTAATTCTAAATTTAATTCAGAATTTTAATTTAATTTACAAGTGTATCATAGAATCATAGAAATGAAATATTTTTCATGTACACTTTTTTCATATATGAATATGAATTTTTTTAGGTTTTCTATTCTGTGTCATTGGGCTGTTTATTTCTGCTCCTGTAATACCAAACTGTCCTAATAATTGTAACTTTTTCATTTAAAAAATTGAGGTGAAATTAACATAACATAAAATTAATAATTTTAGGACATACAATTCAGCCACATTTAGTACAATTACAATGTTGTGCAACCACCACCTCTATCTAGTTCCTAAACATTGGCATCACCCCAAAAGGAAACCCCACATCTATTAATCAGTCAGGCCCCATTCCTGTTCTCCCCAGACCCTGGAATCACCAGTTTGCTTTCTGCCTCTGTGGATTTACCTATTCTGGATATTTTATATAGATGGAATTCTACAATATGTGACCTTTTGTGTCTGGCTTCTCTCACTTAACATGTTTTCAAGGTTCATCCACATTGTAGCAGGTGTCAATATTTCATTCCTTTTTATGGCTGAATAATATTCCACTGTATGGCTATACCATATTTGTTTGTCCATTAATCACTTGGTGAACACTTGGGTTGTTTCTACTGTTTGTCTACTGTGAAGTGCGGCTATGAATGGAATGTACATTAAAGGTTACTTATGTCTAATCTCCCAGCCACTGGACCATTCTGAACACTGGTCAAATATACTCAATATGAATCACATGAGGGTACCTCATTAAAGAAGCTGTTTCAATTTTAGTCAGCAATAATTGTTAGACAGCTCTCTATATCTAGCCAGAAATTTGTGTTTCTAGTTTTATTAAAATCACTTTAAAATATATGTGTTTATAAATCACTCAAGAGAGAAACTGAAAAAACACCTTTAGGGTGATGCTTAGGAGGAACTGGAAAACCATGCTTAGCTGTACATGATCATGTCTTAAAAAAACAGAATCCATTTATCTAGTATTTTTTAATTAGGTAAAAGATAGTTTAGCTCCTTTTCACTTCAATGAGAAATCCTTCATTTATGCTGCTCTGTGAACCTTGATTTTATTCTCACTTGGTAATTCCTGGAACTTTCTCCTCCTCAGAGAAGTCCCTACAGTCACATAAGCAAGAATTTTTGAAAGCTAACTTTTTGCTTAGAGCTTAGAACTCTGAAGCATCTCCTTGAGGATTCAAATTTTGCTTGCGTGGAAAAGAGGAGAGCAGGAGGAAGGGACCAACTCTCATCCTATCGCAGAAAGGCCACTATTTAGTCCTCCTTTCCTCGAAAAATAAATGCAAATCCCAAAACTAGCAAATTCTTTTTGGTACTTTGACCTTGAATGCATCGCATCTTGTCAGTCACTCATTAACATTATTTGTCATGGTAGAACTTTGTGTAATAACACTTATGTCTGAGCCGTTCCCCGAATAAGGGTTTTAGATGGACATAGACGTGCAATAAATCCAAGTTCTATTCTCAGGTGAAGTTACATTTTCTTGGTTATAGATAAGCAGCAATTGAAGTGAGAAACTGTCTCTTCTTTTCCCCTTGAGATTTTGTACCCATGGAGGTGTCTCTTTGTCCGTTTACCACCTCTGTGCTATGGACAGTGTCATTAGCTCAGCTCACCAGGGACAAATCATTTTATACATGGAACAGAGATGCTTTTATACTGCTAGAGGAGTTTTCTGGGATTTCTAACACTTCCAGTTTTACATAAAGGTGAATACCTACCCTGTGTAGGAACATTAATAGCAGCGAATTCAAAACAACCATTGTTAGAAGCACATTTTTTAGAGAATACTTGTATCTTCTTTTGCTGGACTTCATTACAAAGGTCTCCTGCTTTATCACCATTACTTGTGTAAGCTGGTGTGTGTTTGTGCTCTGGCCAGAGGTAAAAGATGAGCTCCAGGTTGTATGCAAACATCCAATGGGTGATACCAAAATTATTTTCAAGATGGTCTCTTGGGAAGTGGTATTTGCTATTATGGGCTGTTCGTGTCTCCCGAAAACGCATATGTTGAAACCCTCCCCTCCCTCCTCATGTGATGGCCTTAGGAGGTGGGGCGTTTGGGAGGTAATTAGGATTAGACGAGGTCCTGAGGGTAGAGCCCTCATGAATGGGATTAGTGCCCTTATAGGAATCACTAGAGAGCTGGCCTCCTCTTTCTGCTCTCTGTCTTGTGAGGATACAAGGAAAGGTTGGCAGTCTGCAACCTGGAAGAGGGCCCTCGCTGGGACCTGACAGGGCCGGCTCCCTGATCTCAGACTGTCAGTCTCGGGAACGGTGAGAAATAAGCTTCTATTGTTTATAAGCCACCCGGTCTACAGTGCTTCTGTTGCAGCAGTCTGAATGGACCAAGACGTTTGCTTTTCACTTAAGAGTCTGTTAGCTTGTGACCACTGTTGCTAAAATGAAAAGAATGTTCTTAATAAGTCATTCAGTGCCTTTGAAGGGCAGTGTTACTTACCTATTTCTTCTCAGATTTGAAATTGTCTCACATCTTCTTTGGTGAACATAAATGAAGTCAATGTTCTGTGGCCTGCATGTAGGCATGGTACACACCTCCTGTGGTACACGTGAGAGAAAGGTCTTATACATGATGCAGGTTCTAGAAAGGGATGAGTCACTGTGGGTGAGTCTCTCCCACCCTCACACTTACAGATGGGAAGTAAGGTGAATGACTTGCCCGGGGTCCCAGGTATTCCCAATGGTAGTATTGGCATAAGCACAATATTTACAGACCCCAAAGTAGTGTTTCTTCACACACTGTCTTTGGTATGAAGCTGTAAAGAATTGCATAGGGGATGGCAGGGGTGGACAACATCAATATTGATGTGATTGTCCGCTTACAGGACAGTTGACTCTACCAAGAAATAAAAAAAAGAGTGGGACTTGTTTTACTATTAAAAATACTGTGAACTACAATTCTTAAATAGTCTAATCTTTTCTCATAATCATGTTCCTTTTATAAAATAAGTGATGATAACAATTTGACAAAAATATATTCTGTACTTCATTTAAGCTTTACTCCATTAACTAATACATAAAAACAAGAGGAGTGGAATAAACCATCAGGGTTGAAAACTGTAGGAGAAAGGGACTTGGTTGGAAGCTTGTACATTAAATGAAAATATTTGTGCTAGAAGAGTTCGATTTTTGTATGCGGGGGTGATAGGCAATTAATTTCTTGGCTGTGTTAACTCATGTTTTTGAATTCAAAACTAAACATCTGGCATTTGAAAGAATTCTTAAAAATGCAACTTATAGATAAGCTTACTTAGAATACAGTAAAGTGAAGGCGTTGGGGAAGTTGAATCATGAAAAATCTATGCTTGTGAACCACCATGACTTCTTTCCCTGTCCTCAGCTCTCTCCCCATCCCGAATGCCGTTCTTTAGGGGGCTTCCTCTCAAGCAATCTTAATGAGGAGTTACTATGTGCCTTGTATTATACTAGGTGATTTTCACAGATTATTACATTGAATTCTTGAAACAACCCTGTGAGGGAAAGTTAACTGGACCTGCTGCAAGCCATTTCTTGATGTGGAACCCACTCTGAACTGACAACTCAAATCTGGTATATTTGCCCCCAAATCCAAAAAAGACCCACCAAATGTTGTGCCTCTTTCTTTGCGGTAGATAATAGAAAGTATTGAAAATCTTTTCACTTTATCTAAGCAATATCTTGACATTTCCTAGACTCTGGACTTTTAGAAACTTCACCAGTGTGGCAGACCTTGAAACTTCTTGGGTTTAGTTTCCATCCTCTTGACATGCATGGGTCTTACTAAGGCATCTAGGGTTCTTAATTCCTGATCACCAGATGCATTTAGTATAACATTGTCAGTATAATGAATGAGCCAGCCTAATGTTCTGTGGCATATAAAGACTATAAAGGGATTTGATGACAGAGGGCCTGAGGCAAAGTAGTGAAGATACGCTTTTGTCTCTGTGAAGCTAACTGCTTCTGATCGTCTTTGTTAGATTTTTAAAAAATGGGTTAAATCAATAGCTCTATTCTAGCTGCTGGGGACTGGAGTAATTTTTCCTCACCTGGAACTGCAGATTAAGTTTGTGATAATGCTCAGTCATTGGTCACACTCACTCCAAGACCTATCAAGCTTGTGCACTAACCCAACAGGCTATTTAAATAGACATGTGGTATAAATCAACTTCCCCCGCATTTTGAAAATCTTTTGTTATGGAGTTAAGATTTTCAATTCACCCAGGCATGTGGTATCACTTTTGGATTGCTGTATTTTGAGGAGGGTGGAGAGAGAAGGAGTGGGAGGAAGGGAAGCTGAAAGCAGAGAGAGTAGCTGTGTGGAGAGTACCACATGACAGAAGCTGTGACCTTCGGTGGAGACGGAACTAACTCCCAGCATCCAGCAGTGAGGGACTTGGGAGAATTCATAAATGCCCCGAACTCTTGCTTCTCCATCCTCCCAAATGTGGGAGTGCCTCCTATGGGCCAGGCCCACCAGGAGCTAGAGGGGGTGGCAGCTATGGGGGGATGCCATAGAGATCAGCCTCTGGGGAACAAGCAGAATAAATAAGGATGGAGTGCTTGATGGGTGGGGAGATTGATTAATGAAAATAGCCAGAATACAGGCGTTTCACGATTTAAGTACATTGCTGCTAATAGAGAGAGGGAAATGAACAAAAATTATAAAGCTCACAGCATCTTACAAGTTTTTTTTAACTACGGATCTTGGTCTCCAATTTACTGCCTCTATTCTCACACATCACTGGGAGCTCAGTTGGGTTTCTATCCCATTTTGAATTTCTGTAGTTGGGGCCACCCCTTCCATCCTTCTAACTCTTTGTTTAGAGCTGAATCCCTTCCTACAACATAGCTTCTTTTTGCAGCATCCAGGTCTAAAGATGCAAAAATAAACAAATAAAATAATGCTCTAATTTCTAATATCTTATTGTGTGGGTAAACACCATTCGACTGAAACTCTTCTCCATTAAAAACTGCTCTTATCTGTGTCTTTTCTCTTAAGTATTGACAAGAGATTATTTCTGTTCTCTCCTTTCATGGGATGAGTATATTTGGGGATGCCACTTGGAAGCACCTTATGCCCATCCCAGCCATTTCTTAAACTATATTTGTTTGTTATTGTTTTCTGTGTCATGTAATCAAATATTTACCCTCCTTGCAGCAGCAACAGCTGTTCTTAAAACCATTTGTTTGCTTCTACACTAGAGTACTTCTGACTAATTTTTGTTTTTATGTCCAAAGATGTGTGTTTTACATTTACGTGTTGGAGGGAGCTGGTGCCAACCAAGTGGCTGTGGAATGGAAGTGTCATTCCTGTTCTGTCTGTTCTATCTTGTGTTTCTGGGTGGGTTTTTTTCTTTGGTGAGGATGATTGGCCCTGAGGTAACACCTGTTGCCAATCTTCCTCTTTTTGCTTGAAGAAGAGTGTTCCTGAGCTGACGTCTGTATTCATCTTCCTCTATTTCTTTGTATGTGGGTCGCCACCACAGCATGGCTTGATGAGGACTGTGGGTCTGCACCTGGGATCCAAACCTGCAAACCTTGGCCATCGAAGTTGAGTGCACCAAACTTCACCACTATGCTACCAGGCCAGCTCCTGGGTGAGGTTTTGAGCTAATAGATTTTGAAATACCAAAATCGTATATCTGAAGTCTAATGTACAATTATTTCTGAATCAGAAATAAGCTGTAAATAATAAATTGATTTGAGATTACAAAATATTTTAAGACATATAAAGAAGTATTTCTTTGCTTTTTCACTTCAAAGAAAGCCCCTCACCAATCAAATGTTGTTTCCCACACATCAAATTCTGAATAGTGCAGGGGAATTGACATTCCAGAAGAAAGATAGTCCTAAGATTGGCAAGACTCATTCTTTTCTGAATTTGTATATGATAATTTAAGAGTAACAACTAAATGAAATTTAAAGGAAACATTTTAAAACTTAAAAACATTTATTTCTTCCTTTGTTGGTTCAGGGACTTTGGACTACAAAAAACGAATGAAATCACCCATGATAAAACATCTGGTTGAGTTTTGCTAGTTCTTGATATTTTAAGCATCCCAGCATTCCTTATTTGAATGAATAATATTTAAGTGGGATAATTGTTACTGTTCTTATGCTGATCTTTCAAAAAAGACCATTGCATTGTCCTGTGCCTGGTAATGTGGGAAATTGTTGCTCGTCATTCAGTTGACTTGCTTAAGCATTTTTGGTGAACATTGCTTACCCTAACAGAAATGGTGTGGTTTGCAGAGTGGATTTTCCAGCTCTCAGTGACTCAAACTCTACTCACCCATACTCGGGGTGAAAGTGTGTGTTGGAACACAGAACTCTTGTCCAGTAAGTGCACCCCTTAAAGAAAGGAATTTGGGCAAGATCTGGCAGAATTGTAAATAAAACAGAGTTTAGTTACGCCAGAACGGGCTCCTGCAGGAATTAAAGGCTTGCGCATCCCCTCAGGGCAAACTGCAACATTGAAGACAAAGAAAATTTGGGGCTGTTTTTAATGAAGAAGAATATTCTTGCTTGGTTTTATTATGGAAGGATTTTGGTTTACAAAATGTGGAACAGATGGAAAAACTCAAATACCATCAGTAGCTGTTTTTACATATCTATTTCATTTGAAAAATAAATATGAAGATGAAGATAATTTCCAAATTACTGTTAATTTATGTGTTTTAGTGAAGAGCAACTCCATTTAAAAAACTTTTTATTTTGGCAATTTTAATTATATAAAAAAGGAGAGAACAGTATAATGAACTCCCATTACTCATCATCAAGCTTTCACAATCTTGAGCACAGAATTAAATTTTTTCTATACAGTTTCAGAAAATTTGAGAGTTAATGAGGTCTCCAATATATCAGCCCAATATGATGACAGTGCTTTACAGATGTGGCTGTTGAGGACTAAGGAAGTTAAATGAGTTGACCAAAGTCACCCAGTGGCAGAGGCAAAACTAGAACCTCTGTTTTCCAATGGACAGTTTAACAGCATAAAGTAGGCAAACTTTATTGTTTTGAGTCCTGATTTCTTAAACTGAAAAGGAATAAGAATCATAACTCACCGTGTTGCTTTGGGTGAAAGCCAGATAGAGAGCCCAGGACTGTTCCCAGAAAGTAGTAGGTCACCACAGATGCTGGATCCTCTCTCTTCCTGCTCAGACTCTGGTATCCTTGGCCACACATGGTAGGAACTATTCTGTTCAGCCTTTCAGGGCACCACGAGATTGAAACTCCAGCTGTGGTAAAAAGTCTCTATCAAAAGTGACAGAGCTTAGGGAAATGATTGAGAAGCACGGGTGCTTAAGCCCACAAAAGGAGGTGGAAACTTTAACCGTTGGAACCACCAACTCTCAAAGAGAGGCAATCTGGAGTGGACAGTGTCCAACCAAATCCCGAAATCCAGCAGCTCTGTGAGCTAGACATCCCCAACAGGCTGACGCTCAGGACTGGAGCACTGTTCTGGTTTGTCTGGGAGCCAGATGCTCTTGTGGTAGATTTACAGGTAGAGAAGGGTTGATGAGGTAAGTGACAAATTCTGAAGGGGAGGGAATACACATCCAGAGAGGGGAGAGAAGAGATAGGCAGATGCTAAGGTCAAGATCAGAGATCAATTTTGGTTTTTCTCCCATGTGTTTTTTAAAAATGCTGACTAAATGAATTTTGGACTTTGATTATTCCCTCTTTGTTTGTGCATGAATTATTTAAGCAGATGTCAGGTAGTGGCATAACTTATTAGTAATTTGGAAACATGTGGAAGCCAACACTTGTGCTTGTGTGGACTCTTTGCTGAGATTTTTATTTCAGGGCAGGGACTAGAGTTCCTATAAATGGGGTTTGCTTGAAGCTCTAACATGCACGTGCCAGTCTACTTTTATTCAATATATTTTATTTTACTTTTTATTCAATCCACTTTTCATTCAATCTGCTTTTATTCCTTTGAAGATAAAATGAGACAATAAGTAAAGTTTTATGTTTCTGTTATAGAAATCTCCCTGTCTTTTCTAATATGATTTTTCAATTTTTTTCTATGAAAGTGCTTATAGGAAATAATCTCTTTGGCCTGACTTATGACTTCAAATTGTCGGATCTTATGAAAATTGGATCATTTTGGACATTTTCTAATTCCACAATGAAAACCATAATTTTTTTTATAGCATCACCCAATAAAGCAAAATAACAAAATCTGGCCAAGTATTTTGCTAATTTCTTCCTATTTTAAAACATGTGTGTTTTATCAAATCTCAGATCCTATTAAAGTCCCTGGACATTCGTAAAGAATGATGAATTTAGGCTGCTATTTAGTGAGTTGGTACAAAACATCTTACTATTAATACTGTTTGCTGTTTTAGAAGTCCAACCAGCATACAAGCAACATCTCATTCAAAACTGAGTCTTTTGCAGTTTAGGGATAATTCAAATCAGACAACAGGATTTTTATGAGAATCAAAGTCTCTAAAGGGAGACTTGAACACTTACCAAAGGAAAGAAGATTGTCTTTTTTTCTTTCCATAGTCCAACAGTTCAAAATATGTTTGAAGCAATCAGCAATCATTAGTGTATTTTTCTGATTAACCCACTCTAATTGGAGAGTAAGCTTAGGGAACGGTTCACCAGATGTTAAATTTGATTGGAGAATAGCACCCCATGGATTAGGGATGTGGATTCCATCAGTGTATGTTGCTTGGTGGAGTCTCATGGGGAAGCCGTGGGGAAATGCAAGTGGTTGGGATAGAAAAATGAGGGTCAAGGATAGGAAGTACACGTGTGGTGCACAGAAAGACTTCGCTTAATGCACGTTTGTACCTTTGGCTCCTCTCTTTAGGGTAGTAACATTTCCATGATTTCCTTTATTCCTGAATTTGCTATTCAACAACTCTCATAATCAAGACATTTATTCTAATGCCTTGCCTGAACCAATTCTTCTGTAAATTTAAATAGTTTGCCATTTTTCCTAACCTAGGGGAACTGATAAGCTACACATTGTCACACTTAAAAACTTGGCTTTGTATTCTTTTGATCAAATACACCCACTTTTCTTACTTAACTTCATACCAAGACCAAATTAAAAATAAACAAAGATTTCTTTTGGCTACCGAACCATTTCCTAATAAGTATTGGTGTTTAGGACAGAAGGTAAATTACATCACTATTTCTGTTTATTTTACTGCTCTGTTTCCAGTGCAGGATGCTTATTCATTCAGGTACAGAATGCCAAAAAGGAAGGGTGGTTCCATCTGTGAAAAATTGATAATCTGAGCTTTGCTTGGACTAAGGACCGATGATTGAATGGAGATAAATGCATCTGAATATTCATAAACAATGTATATTACAGATTTTAACAGTTAGGTTGATTTCACTCTGACTTAACCCTTTCCAGGTGATCAAGTAAACACTTGATGTGTCATAGCATAAAAAAAAAAGGAACTCAAAGCGCCATTTAAAAAAATATCATGAAGTATGCTGCTTCCATGTCTTCCCTACCTTCATTTTTTTCCAGGTCACAAATATTTATCAGTCATTTCCACATTCATCACTTTAGCACTGATGAATTCGATGTCATTCATTGAGAATTGGTACACTCAAGTACTCTAACTTTAGATTGCCTATCACCTAAAAATATCTTTATTACTTAAAACCTCAGCTCTTCAAATATGCAAAACAAAACCACTGCGTTTTTACGTTAATGCATTTCTAAATGTGTCGTATTCTTAGAAAGCAGCTAAGAGACTTGGAAAGCATATCATTATTACCTATGTCTGTCCCTATCTAACCTACTTCCTCTATGTGTATTTGTGAAAATATGTATGAAAAATGTGTATACATGTTAAAGATGTTGTAAATATTCTAAATATATTGTCAAGAAAATATGAAATTATTTTATGATCTCGAAACAAAATGTATTAAATGTTGAAATGCATTTAACATAAATGTGAATTCAGTGAAATCAGAGGTTAAAAGGACTTAGTGTAGTAGAGTGAATTTTGGTCCTTCTTTGTCTAATAAGTAAAGTGTACTGTTTCTGTGGAAACTGCATTTGGAGAAAGCAATAACTATTATTTTAAGTATGTAAATATCCATGGTATTATAAAGTCAGTAGAATGATTTATTCTTTAGCAATAGAAACACTTTAACATTCAAAATATATTGTACATTCTAAGGACAGCACGTATTTTATAATTTAAAACTATATTTCAAGGAGTTTCTTTTGTTATTAAAATGAATGGTCAACTCAGTGCCCCTCCAGACATCTACTATATACTATTAATTTTAAGAAAAACCTTTGAACAATTATGTAGTATGTTGTGAAATAAAAGAGTAACTTAGCTAAAATTGACTGGGTGGTAATACCATAAAAGAAACAAAACAAAGCAAAGCTACAGTACCACAAAAAATAGATGTTTTTTTGTTGGAATAATTTTTATGGTAATTGTTAACAGATTAAATATGGCATATATATTTTTATGTAGTTAAATGGGGTAACATTTGGTCTTTCGTCTAGCCGATATTGCTTATGCTCTGCTAAATTTATAGGACCTATTACATTCATGATGTACTGCAGAAATGCTCGCTCAATTTTAGCATCTTCTAATGGCACTTGATGGAAAATACAGTAACTGCCTTCTTCAAAGTCAATGCAACTGCATCTTTGCAGCCCTGCCTGGAACTTTTTATAGATCAGATTGCTCTTTTCGGTAGTGTGATCATTATGTTTTCACTCATGGATTAGCTATGGCTCCACACCCCACTTGAGGAGGTGGGCTCCGGAGGGCAATGGGCAGCAGTGGTGATCTTTTTTCCGGACGGTGATGCGTACTCCTGAAGTCATGGACAGATTTTAAAATGTTAAGAGGTATAAGGTTAGCTGGCTGACAAAACAAGGAGAGGTTCGTCCACCAAAAGTTGAAGGAGACTTCCCTCCTTGGGTCTTCCAGCAGCTTTGAGCTTTTAAGAAGACTTTTTCTATTGCCTTGGTTCAATGCCTTTAAGGTCTATGAACGATGTGCCAGGCATCCCTTTCATTCTCCTTGTCTCCTTTCTACTTTCTCTATTCCTCCTTCTCCTTTATTAATAATGGGTGGGGAGGTGCTGTGCCAGATTCTGTGAAGTATTGTCCCACTCGGAATAAAACTGATGTCAAGGAGTGGGATCAGCAGAGTTTTCTGGTTAAAAGGCTTTAAGCAAACCTTTACATTGAGGCAAGAGGCCCACCATGAAGGCTGATCGGTCACATAGGGCAGCAATCCTTTGACCTAAAACATTATCATCCATCCTTGCTGAAGTGATTCTTAATGAACCACGTGAGAGAGCAAAGGCGTTATACCAAATTAAACGACAAAACAAAACAAAAACAAAAAGTGTGTGTGTGTGTGTATGACTTTGGACCATTCAAAGTTTAAAAGCAGGGCAGTAACACGTCCAAAACTATGCTTTAAAGAAATGAAGGTGGCATAAGCATCAGTAATGAATTTAGGAGATGTAATGACCTCTCTAAGGCAACAGGGTACTGAATCTAAAAAATAAAGGTAAATTCAGCTTAACGTTTGTAATTATTTCTTTAGATTTTTACTCAAAAAAGCGGAGTTGACACAAAATAGTCTTGAGAAACATAAGTAGTGAAATAACGAGTAAAAGTAAATGTTTTTAAGCATGGAATTAAAAAAAATCAGATCACAGACAGAGTTAATGTTTGTGTGTTTTATAAAATAAAAATATATAGAAAACATTCATTTTGAAGTTCTTGAGAAAATTCTACTTCATAATTTACGGCAAAGATGTTTACTAGTTTTTGTAATGTAAAAGTAAATGTTTACCAAAAAATGTTTTCTATGTGGGCTGGTGAAATTGCTGTGAGGTATTCATCCCTAAAAATATACTTGTGTTTGCATTTTCATGGTCCATAAAGCACTAATGTGAGACAGGTTTTTCACGGTCCTTGTACATTTGACCCAGCTGTCGCGGGGCTAATGCAATAACCATGTATCTGTATATGATCAGTGATATAATCATTTGATGTATATATCAATGTTCAGTAACTTATCCTCTGAAACTGGTGAGATTATAAATTGATTTTCCAGGATCTTAATATAGTGACTGGAACATTGGATTAACTGGTAGAGAAATTAGACCTGGTTAGCAACTCTGGATCTCAGTTTCATTTTCTCAAAAAAATGGTATTTACTCTGTCTGCTTTAGAAGGTGGAAGGAAGGATCAAAGGCAAAAAAAAAGATCCTCTTCCAATGTGTCATTAATATTTATTTATATTTCATTGCTATTTTACATTAATAAAATATAAATTAATTTTAATTAATGTTCTTTCTCAGTGTTGTAAATTGTACCAAGAATGTGCATATTAAAGTGTGAGTGTATATGTATATGTTTAAAAAAGAAACTTTAGTGGAACAAGAGGGAATATTTTGGTATCTCATTTTTAGTTATTGTTTCAGCAGATGTATTAGATTTTAAAATAATAATATGAAACTCAAGCCAGGACTGAACTGCTGAAGTATTTCATAAACTGTCCTATTACAACCAAATTCAGAGGTCAAGTGTCATTTAGTTATAGAAAACAAGCTCCATTTTTAGAAAGAGAAACAATTGATCTTTCTTTCAAATGACTTATGACAAATACATGTTATTTTTCCTCAGATGTTTGGTAGAGTTCATTCCCCACTTTATGTGTCATGGCTTAAATTCTGTACGTTCTGACACATTTGAGTCTGAATCTTCACTCCCTCACAAAGTTTCATTGTCTATTGTTTGCTTGTTCATCTGCCTCACACATTCCATTTCTCCCCTGTGCTTGAGCTCACTCACTGGTTCTTCATACTCATCATGTAGTAAAAAAGTCAGTTTCCAATTTGACCCGATATACTATATCCTTAACACACTGTAGACTCATTGAAAGAAAATCTATCATGTTTGCCCATGACAGGCACTCTTTCCCAAGATGGCTTACAAATACATTTACTTCAAGAAGAAAAAGTCATGAAAAAATAGCCCACCTTTGGGAAGAAATAAAGTCCAGGTTGTTCATTGGTGCTGAAGACCATTCTCTGTGGGTCTCTTGCATTTTTCGCATGTCTTGTGAGTCTTAGAAGACAGAGATAGTGTCTCTCTCTTGAGAAAAAGGGAGATGTGTTTACTGCTCATTATAAAAGATTCAGGTTCTCTGAACTAAAGGTTTCGCTCCTACAATGCAAGCCACTGCATATGCAGTTGTCGCCTGCGCCTACACTCATTACCTTGTGGGAACTGGGGCTCGAGGAAGCTGCACAAATATGTTACTATGCTGCCTACTTGCGTGCTACAGACTGGATGTTTGCGTCCCTCTAAAATTCATGTGTTGAAATCTAATCATCAGTGTGATGACATTTGGAGGTGGGACCTTTGGGAGGTGATCAGGTCATGAGAGAGGAGCCCTCACGAATGGGATTAGTGCCCTTGTAAAGAGACTCCAGAGAGCTCCCTCGATCCTCCTGCCATGTGAGGATACAGAGAGAAGACAGCCATGAAACAGGAAGTGAGTCCTCACCAGTCACTAAATCTGCCTTGATCTTGACCTTCCCAAAATCCAGAACTGTAAGAAACAAATTGATGTCATTTATAAGCCTCTCAGCCTGTGGTATTTGTCATATAGCAGCCTGAATGGACTAAGACGCTGCCATGAGCAGTAAAGTCCTTTTTTCTCCCCTCAAACTGTAGCAAGCTAACTTGTCAACTTGCACGTAAGATAAAGTCTCATGGCTTTCAGAGTTTTTGACAGTTTGGATGGTGTGAAGATGGGGTGCTTATAGAGACGTGGCTTTCTGGAAGAAGGATGAGGGCCACGTGGGCCGATTAATGAGATTTGAGAGAAATCCATAGGAATCTCTAGCAAATGTCTTGGCCAAGTGGTGTGGTATGATCCTCTACTTTATTGGTTGATTATAAGGAGGAATTGGGGAAGTTCATTGCAGACCAAATCGTGTCTTTGTGCTTGTTAACTCTCCTCTGAGTGGGAAGACTTCCACATCAATCTGGTGGACAGTCTCAGTTCTGCCCTACTGTAACAACCAGTTCAAAGCTTCTTCATGGGTAGACAGAAGGTTCTGCCCCTGTGATGCTTAATTTTATGTGTCAACTTAGCTAGGCCGTGGTGCCCAGTTGTCTGATCAGCTACCAGTCCAGATGTTGCTGCAAAGGTATTTTTTAGATGTGATTAACATTTAAATCAGTAAATTTTGAGTAAAGCAGATTGCCCTCTATAATGTGGGTGGGCCTCATCCAATCAGTTGAAGGCCTTAAGAGAAAAGACTGAGGTCCCCCAGGGAACAAGGAATTCTGCCTACAGATGCCTTTGAACTCAAGACTACAACATCATCTCTTCCCTGGGTCTCTAGCCTGCCGACCTGCCCTGCAGATTTCAGATTTGCTATCCCCACAATCCCATGAGCCAATTCCTTAAAATAAGTCTCTCTCTGAAAGAGAGAGAAGTGATATACGTGTATACACACACACACACACACACTTGTTGGTTCTAGTTCTCAGGAGAACCCTGACAAATACAGACGCTTTCAGAGAAGTTAGCTGACGTGTACCTACACTGAGTGCAACAGGAGGGAAATTCATGACCTCTCTTGTCAAAAACCTGGCAAATCATTATAACTTTCATTGGTTCACCTGGGAGATGAGGAGCAGGCATGCAATGCTTGTCAAGGAAGAATGGCAAGAGCTGGGCTGTGTTGTGACACCGTGTATCCTGCCAAATTTAGATCTATTCAGAGCCAGTAGCATAAGTTCTCAGAATTTTTTTGCAGTAGGTTGTGGCTGTTATAAGGGAGTTTTAGTGTTCTTGGTAAGATTTCTATGAGCTAGGTCAACTCCCACGGGAAATCATAAATGAGGTGTCGAGTAGTAATTGGGCTCTTACTTCCTTGAATTGGGCTTATAAAGCTGATGAAAGTGAACCACTGGGAAGTGAGTACCTGATCCAAAAGAATCTAGGTAGATTCTTGTGGTCAGATCTGCAGCCCTACAAACTTCCCTTATCCCTTATGTTAAAATGAATGAAAACTCGAGAGATGTTATCACGACAATGTGGCAGCAAAAGCCCTGGTTTGGATGGAGTCCTTGACAAGAGTTGACACCGTTTGAGTCAAGCCCAAGTCAGCCGCAGGGCACAAACCAGTGGCCCCAGCCAGAAAGCAAAGTGGCTGTGGCTGCTTAGTCAAGGGTCCTCAAATCTGAATAGCTGGTACCAGTAACGACGACCCTGCTTCCTGATACGGGGCTTTGAGTGGAATGCAAACACTAGAAGCCTGTTTGATGGATCTGTGAGCAGCCGCTGCCCTGCGTGAGAGTGAATACAAATATGCCTTGCTTGCTTGCGCGGAGCCACTTTCTCCCTCCACGTCTCCCATCCCCTGGCCTTCTCCTTTACCTGATCTCAGCTACTTAGGGAGAACGATGATCCAAGGTCTCCCTGTCCCTAAAGGGTTTCAAAGGCAATATGCAGCTGTCTGAGTCTGCTGGGGAGCTTCACAAACAGGAGGAACTCCAACTTTTATAGATTTGTGGAGACAGACAATCAAACCTCCATCCTATCCTGTCCCACGTCAGCAGGGGCATCCAAATCCAGCTGATGGGGTCTGGGCAAGTTCCACAGTAGTGACAGGAAGGTAACGTGACTTTGTGGGTCTTGTTCTATGGGGCCAAGTCAGTGTTCTGTTGCTGTAGATTCCTATCTGAATGTATGGCAGTGATTAATGTGCTATGTGCTCATAGATCCCTGTTCCCCAGGTGCCAGAGAGGAGGGCCCCAGGCAGTGAGAGCTGCTCATAGAGAAACGTTAATACCTTTGGGCCCCCACGACCAAGTGATCCCTTTCGGCTACTAGCGTCTGTGACTGATTATTGTGCTGATTTTGCCTCTAGCAATGGGAAACAGCCTTCATCCAGAGGCATCCCTTGGGGTTTTGTATTTTTCACCTCCAAGACATGGCTACCAGGTCACCATCTCTCAAAAAGCAGCTATTAGCTTGCTACTGTGGTCTTACAGAAACTGAATGCCGGATCCAGGGAGGCCTCATGACTCTCTGGTCTGATGTCTCACTTTGGCAGGCATAAACTAGCCTCTGACTGACAGGGTGGGAAGGGACCAATACACCTCTCTTGTCAAGTGGAAATGCAATGGCCAAGACCGCAGCTGGCCTGGCTCCAGGGACATCTCAGCTTTATATTAAAAAGTGACAACTATCCCTTTAGGAGAAAGCTTACGCCTACTCAGACTCTTGAAGCAAAGTCACTGGCTCAATGGGGCCCTCAATTCACAGTTTCCTCTAAACGCCTGAGCCTGGCTCACCAATGGTTAAGTTAAAGTGGTATAATTTAACTGACCTCTTCAAAAATTGGCTCAAAATGTATTCTGATTTTACCTCTTACCTCCTCCTGGTCCATGTATCTGTGAGGCAGTTTGGGTCCTGAATGTGGCTATTCCTAGAAAGGGTTATCTTCTCTTGCACACTTCCTAGGCACATTGGGTTGAATTGTGTCCCTTAAAAATTCACATCTATCTGGAACCTCAAAATGTGACCTTAGAAAAAAGAGTCTTTACAGATATAATTACAGATCTTGAGATGAAATAATTCTGAATTTAGAGTAGGCCCTACAGTCAATGACTGGTGTCTTTATAAGAGAAAGGAGAGGGATATTCGGACACAGAGAGACACACAGGGAAGACAGCCATGCGAAGGTGGCAGCAGAGAGTGGAGCTATGCTGCCACAAGCCAGGGAATGCCAGGAGCCAACAGAAGCTGGAAGAGGCAAGGAAGGATTTTCCCCTAGATCCTTCAGAGGGAGCATGGCCCTGCTGACATCTTAACTTCAGACTTTTAGCCTCCATAACCATGAGAGAGTACATTTCTGCTGTTTTAAACCACTAGGTTTGTGATCATTCATACGGCAGCCTTAGCAAACTAACAGAGTGGAGAATGACCAGGATGAACGGAGGAGGGTTCTATAAACAATTTTGAAAATTTGGGATTCCAACCTGACCTTTCCTGGACGTGATGCTTCTTTCTTTCCCTTAATTGCAGCCCCAGGTTGACTTGATTGGTACGATTTCCAGGTATAGCTTGGCCGAAAGGGGGCTGGAGTATTCACACTTAATGCTGGGTGACCCGTCTGCCTTCTTCTGTGGGACTGACACGGTCCTCGGTCGTAAAAAGAATGATACTTGGTTGATTATTTCTGCTGGCTGTGTTCTTCTCCAGAGGCTCATCAGGGCCAAAGGAAGGGGCATGGGGTCACTGTGAGTTCTATAGGCACGCTCTTGTCCCTCGTGGCCTGATTCTTGTAGATGAAGGGTCTAGGCATGATTAGGGAACGACTGGAAAAAGGTAAAGTTATAGCTACTGGAATGGGATGCATCGATTTTGTGGCAGTGGAAGGACAATAACCTTGGCGCCTGGAAATGGAATTCCTCCATCCCTCGATGGTCCAGGAGAGGGCAGGACACTGATGATCTCCTCTCTTTTAGAATCAGTCCCGGAGCCTTTATCACAAAGGAGAAATGACCTAACGAGCTTCCCCTAAATGGTTGTAATAATGTTTAACTTACCACTGGGTCAGCTGTCCTCTGCCAGACAACTCTGACTACAGTCTGATTCCTCTTAATCCAGTCCCCTTAATCTTACTAAGAAACTTATCGGAAATAGCAGAGGATGGTCCCAGTTCCCGAACCTTCCATGCAAAACACCTACGAGGGCCTCCAGATAGCTGTTCCAGCCCCAGTCCTGTAGCAGTTGCTCAGTCATTCTGTGGGGCACACAAATTCCACCCAGCTGGTGGTGAAGGGCAAAATCACAGATTGGACTGAGTGCTTTCACACAACTCCTCCAAAAAAAAAAAGGACTGGATTCAGTTGTTGGAACTAAATTGGGAACCCTAAGGCCCGCATACTGGTTATGAGGTCACATTAGAGGCACTGTCAACCTGTGCTCCCCAAACTGATGTAGGGCCCAAGAGTCGTAAACACTTTCTTTCCAGGGGCACCACGTGTGTCTCTGGGGCTGAACTTCTTGTGTGGAAGTCAGGTATTAATTTGCCTCCCTCCTGAAAGCACAGCTACTTATACCTTTGAGGTTGTGATCTGAGACCTTCCAGCATTTAAGGAAACGCCATCAGTACATCAGGTAGTCCTCAGACGACTGTGGGGTTCTCTCCAAAGAGAGTTCTGTCGCTTTCTCTGGGGAGCTTCCTGGAGGGTTAACTGACTCATTACTTTACACGTATCATGTTGGCAGTTATCCCTGTGATGTGAGTCATCCAGTTAGAAAAAGAACTGAGATTCACATGTAAGTGAGGTCAGACAGTATCTGTCTCATCTGACTTATGCCCTCAAAGTCCATCCATCTTGTTGCCAGTGGCAGCATTTCCTTCTTTCTCATAAATGAGTAATATTCCATTATATAGATAGATAGATAGATAGATAGATAGATATACCATATATATACCATATTTTCTTTATCCATTCATCTGTTGACAGACACATTGTTACACATCTTGGCTTTTGTGAATAACACTATAATGAACAAGGGAGTGCAGCTATCTCTTCAAAATCATTCCCTTTGGATATATATCCAGAAGTAGGGTTGCTGAATCATATGTTAGTTCTATTTTTAATTATCTGAGGAAACTCCATACTATTTTCCATAATGGCTGCAACAATTTGCATTCCCACCAACAGTGCACAGGGGTTCCTTTGCGTCCACAACCTTGCCAACACTTGTTATTTCTTGTCTTCAGAAACAGAGAGTAGAATGGTGGTTTCCAGGGGCTGGAGGGGGTGGGAAACTGGGAGATAGAGTCAAAAGGTACAAACTTCCAGTTACAAGATGAATAAGTTCTGGAGATCTAATGTACAGCATGGCGATCATAGTTAACAATAATGTATTGAAAGTTACTAAGAGAGTAAATCTTAAAAGTTCTCATTACAGGAAAGAAATAGTAATTATTTGACATGCTGGACGTGTTAGCTAAGGCTATGCTGGTAATCATTTTGAAATATTTAAGTATCAATTCAACAAGTTGTACACCTTAAATTTACACAATGTTATATGTGAATTATACCTCAATTAAGCTGGGAAAAAAAGAAAAGAAAAAGTGCTAAGAAATCTGTGCCTGACTTCAGCTGAAGCCTTGGAAGTCGTTCAGGTTAGCCTCACCTCACTGGCCAGAATTGCTATAGATGATGGAATTACCCTTGTGGGCCTGTATTGGCTAGAATCACTAATACATCCTGCTGTACCTGGATTAATGCCTCAGGACAAGTGGAAAGGTCAATACAGAAAGTTAAAGAGAAAGCCACCTTATTTTCTGTTATGAGCTGAATTGTGGCCCCCCTTGTCCCACTCCATTCGTAGGTTGAACCCCTAAGCCCCAGTACCTTAGAATGTGACTGTATTTGGAGATGAGATATTTAAAGAAGTGACTAAGTTAAAATGAAGCCATTAAGGTGAGGCCCTTATCCAATATGAGTGGTCCTTATAAGAAGAGAGAGAGAGACACCAAGGATGTGCAGGCTCAGATGAAAGGCCATAAGGATACAGTGAGAAGGTGCCAACCAAGGAGAGAGACTTCAGAAGAAACAAAATCTGCCAACACCTTGATCTTGGACTTCTAGCCTCCAGAACTGTGAGAAAATCAATTTCTGTTTTGTAAGTCATCTGGTCTGTTGTATTTTGTTTTGGCAGCCCTAGCTGACTCATACACTTTCTAAGATAGACTCCAAGAATTTATGGAATTTAAGAATTTACTAAGCTCTTTGGCCTTTAGGACCCCAAGGGCTTGGTTAAGGCCCTTGATTGTTCTCCTCCTGTGATAGAAGCTCTAATTATATATTATGTGGAACAAATTAGTGGATTTGGTAACAGCATCTCTGGGTCAGATTAATCGGAGTGGCTGATGCAATGGTGTACTCATGAAAAATTTCACCAGAAGTCAAGAGGATGTAGAAGTGAGGGGTGGATATTCTTGGGGGATGATATGGTTGTTTCACATTTCTGAACATCTTGTGAGCAGAGGCACTAACTACCTGTTGTTGTAGACTCTATAAGGATGTTTGTATTGTAATAGCCTTGGAAGACAGAGATAGTGTCTCCCTCTGGAGCAGAGGGCAGGCTTGCTTCCTGCTCATGATAAAAGATTTGAGCTCCCTAAGCTCAGGGTTTCTCTCCTGAGTTGCAACCCACAGTGTGTGCAGGTGGTATTCAGCCTTCATGTCACCCTCTGGAAACTGGGACTCAAGGGACTGCTATGAAATATGCTGTTGCTTGTGATGCTTACAGCGTCTTGAGTAATTGAGTCTTTGTTGCTGACCCCAAAGGCTCAAGTCTTCTGCCAATGTCCTTGAAATTCCAGCAGGCTGACTTGTTAGCTTACAAGCAGGATAAATTCTCAGACCCTTCACAATATTTGACAACTGGAAGAAAATTCTCTTTCTTATTGAAAAGAAAAACATAGGAAACAACTGAAGTCTATTTCAAATAATCTGTTCGTCAGTTGGAGGCCACATTTTCCTTAATATCTTGGAAAATTTGTTACAGACTCCTAATTCTCCTGTTTTCTGCACATTTACAGATCACTTGCAAGGGCTGCCTTCCGGACTCCTGCACAGCCTGATCTGTTCTCTGAATGTGCTCCTTGTCTCGATTGTAGAGATGGTTTCATGGGAGTATACTCATGTCAAAACTCATAAAACTGTACACTTTACATATGTACAGTTTTTTATGTCAACTATAAGTCAATAAAACTGTAAAAGAAAAAGAAACAAAAGCTGTTTTGCTGTTTGTGACTACCCTGTGGGACCACATCTCAAAACCCACTCACTCACTCCTAGATTTTCAATAAAGTTAAATATCTATGGAAATGATCTTGTATGAACACATTTTTTCCTTTTTATATAATTGACAAAAGAATGGCATAAATATGACAGACGAGCACAACAAAGATTCAGAAGGTAAACCAGATTATGCAGAAGACCAGAGGTCACAGCTGGCTTTTTTGTAGTACTGTAAGTGTATTTTACTTCTACAGATGGTTGTAAACCCCTAAATACATTGTTATTATTTTTCTTTAAAACTTTAATTATTTTTTAAAAGTCAATAAAAATAAATTTGTCCTTTATATTTTCCCACATTTTTACCATTTCTGCTGCTCTACAATCCTCAGCACCCAGACTTTCATCTATTATCATCTTTCTTCTGCCTGAAGGATTTTGTGTGTGTGTATATATATATATACAAAATATAAAATAGTAAATATTATTAAATTATAAAATAATATATTGTATAGTATATTATTTATTATATATATTTATTATTACATTATATATTTATTATATATAGCATATTATTTATTATAAAATAACGTGCAGGTCTATTAAGCTTCCGTATATCTAGAAAAGTCTTTTTTTCACCTTTTTTGGAAATAATTTTTACCAAGTATAGAATTTTGGTTGAAATTTTTTATCTTTCAACAGTTTAAAGATAGAGCTCTCCTGTGTTTTTCCCTTTCTTTGTTCTGAGATGAAATCTTTGGTTATTTGTTCCTCTGTAAATGATATGTCTTTTATTCCTTCTGGGTGCTTTCTTTTTATATCTGCTTTTAAGCAATTTGATTTTGATGTAGTTTGGTATGGTTTTCTTCACATCTTGTGCTTGAGATTTATTGGGCTTCTTAAGATCTGTGGTGTGTACTTTCATTTAATTTCAAAAATATTCAGCCATTACTGCTTAGTGTGTTTTGGTCCCTATCATCTCCACCCTTCCCCTTCCTTTGGGGACTTGAATTACATGTACATTAGGCTACTTAGAGTGGCCCCACAGATCACTGCTCTTTTCTTGTTGTTTCAGTCTTTTTTTCTCTCTGTGCTTCATTTGGAATAGTTTCTACTGCTTTGTCTTAAAGTTGAGTAATCATTTCTTCTGTAGTTTCTAATCTGTGTTTAATCCCATACTAATCCCATGCAACATATTTTTCTCTCAGATGATGTCTTTCTCTTCTCTACAAATTTGATTTGGATCTTTTTTAATCTCTCTGTTGTCTCTAGTTAACATGCTTTATCTTTACTCTTTTTCACTTGTAATCCACAAAAGTTATAATAACTCAGTTAATGTGCTAATCTATGATCACCTATCTATCATGTCTGTTATTTTTGAGTGTGAATCTATTGACAAAATGTTTTTCTCTTCATTAAGGGTTGTGGTTTCCCAGTTTTCTGCATGGCTGGTGATTTTTGATTGGATGGCAGACACTGAGAATTTTCCCTTGGCTGTTCTGAGCTTTGATCTAGGATGGAGCGAAGTTAGGTGGAAACAGTTTGATCTTTTTGAGGCTTGCTTTCTTGCTCGTTTGTTTTATAGAGTGGGACCAAGAGCCATCTTTAGTCTAGAGATAATTTTGCTGTACCATTTAGGTGCTCTATCTGCTGCCCTATGAATTAGGAGGCTTTTCCCATCTGACTAGTGAGAATAGAAACCATTCCAGGCCCTGTGCGAGCTCTAGTGATTGTTGGTTTTGGTGGTTCTTTCCCCGGCTGCGTGTGGTTTGCTCATGAGCACGTGCTCTTCAGGGAGTTCATTGGCGCTTTCTCCTCTCCAGTGCTCTGCCTTGCAAATGCTGGTCTGGCCTTTCTGGACTTCCAACTCTGTCTCTTCCTACCGATGTCTTTGGGGACTGCTTGGACTCCTGTTCCCTGGGCTGCCACCTCAAAGTCCTCTACAGTCAATAACCAGGGTAATCATGAGGGCTGACTTCATTTGCTTCTTCTTTTTCATGGATCACTGTCCCGCACTCCCTGAAAAATCTTTGTTTCTTCTATTTTGTCCAGTTCTTTCACTGTTTTTGGTAGGAGAGTAAGTCTGGTCCCTGTTAATCTATCTTGGCCAGAAGAAGTGAAAAAAACAATTTAAATCTTGTATTACGTCTTCTCTGTTCATCAAAAGTTGCCTTCTGGCTCCCTCGCCACTGAAGGTTCTTATCCTCCCACCTTCATGTGGCCAGTTTCTGCTCTTCTCTAATCTGCAAGGACCCTCTCCCTTTGTTTTCTAACAGTAGTTACTCCTTTTCTCTAAATCCTTTGTTCTGGCTGGTTCTGGTCTTCAGAATCCCAGCTCTACTCCCACCAACAGGTAGTTTCCAAATACAGTTCCTTTCCTAAGACTCATTAGGGCAACTGTAAGACAAAAGTTCTACTTCATAAATCAGTAAACAACCAAATTCTCTCCCTTCCTGTCTTCCCTTCTTCTTTGCATTTTTTGGTTTACTTTTTTTAAATTATTGCTTCTTTTAACATTTTAAAATATGAGACAATAGAAGATAGAGATGCATTTAAACAGATGGAGAAGCCCAAGAACGCAGGAACAGAGAAGGAATCACTTGTTCATCTTCCTATTTAAGTCTAAACACTTCGTGAATCCCACAGCTGTCTTGTGTACGAAAGACTTTTTTCCCTACAGTTATCACTTCTCTTTCTCAATCAGAGCAGACAAAAGGTCTCCCCTTCTTGCCATGTGCCTTTAGGTTACTGTCCCATTTTTTTGGTCCACTTTGCAGCAAGACTCCGTGAAAGACTTGTCCAAAGTTGCCCTCCCACTTCTCCTTCCTTTGCCTCTTGGACTCACTATAATCACTTGAAAGCAAAACAAAAGCAAAACCAACACACACACACACCCACAACAAAACCACAAACAGACAAAAGCAGCTCTTCTCTCCCCCTCCGTTGTGGGCTGAATTTTGTCTCCCTCAAATCTGCATGTCCAAGTCCTCATCCCCGGGACCTCAGAACGTGACCACATTTGGAGACAGGGCCTTTGTATAGGTAATTAAATTAAATGAGGTCACTAGGGCGGGTGTTAATCCAGTATGACTGGTGTCTGTACAAGAAGAGGAGGTCACGACACAGACACACACAGAGGAAAGACCATGTGAGGACACAGTGAGAAAGTAGCCATCTACAAGCCAAGGAGAGAGGCCCTCAGAAGAAACCAACCCTGCTGACACCCTGATCTAGGACTTACTGCCTGCAGAGCTGTGAGAAAATAAATTTCTGTTGTTAGAGCCACCCACTCGGGGGTACTTTGTTATGACAACCCTAGCATACTAATGCATCCTCCTTCACACTGCTTAACTACACTTGCCTTCTGTAAACACACCAAGCACGTTTCTGCTCAGATCCCGTGCTACCCCCATTCCCTGGAATGTTCTGCTTCCAGGTATCTATAGCTCCCTCCATAGCTTACTTTCCAGATACACATAGCCTACTCCTTTTACTCAGGGGCCTGCTCAAATGTCACCTTTCAGAGACGACTCCTCTGCCTCTCACACCACAAGCACTCCTTGTCTTCTCTCTTTTAGTTTTCTCTTACCACTTATCACCACTAATATATTCTATATTTATTTGTTGTATTTTTTTTCAGCGTCCCCTCACTAGAGTGTAATTTCCTCTAGAGCAGGGGCTCTGTCTTGTTCATCCAGTACCTAGAAGAGTTCCTTGCACGTAGTTGGTACCCAATAACATTTAATGAGTGTTGAGTGAATGAATGTTCTAGACATGGTGTTTTGTCAAGGCGGCGTCCCACATAGCATTGATTTTGTTTAGGGGAAAGTGTTATAAAAATTTTAAAAAATTCATTGTTCTCAAAAGCCAGTCTTTGCTTATTGACATGCATCACCTTATTTTTCCAGAAATATTAATGAAAAACAAATCTGTGTGTAAGAATTATTTTAGGGGGACCAGCTCCCTAGCCAAGTGGTTAATCGTGCGTTCCGCTGTGGCGGCCCAGGGTTTGGATCCTGGGCGCGGACATGACACCACTCGTCAGGCCACGTTGAGGCGGTGTCCCACATCCCACAACTAGAAGGACCTGCAACTAAGATATACAACTATGTACTGGGGGGGGTTTGGGAAATAAAGCAGGGGGAAAAAAAAAGGAAGATTGGCAACAGTTGTTAGCCTAGGTGCCAATCTTTAAAAAAAAAAAAAAAAGAATCATTTAAAACTAGTTGTAGGGTTTTTTCACTAATGTTACTATTCAAAATTTTTTCTAAAAATCTGAAAAGAATGATAATTTGTCAGGATTCTATTGTAAAGCATACAGAACAGAAAGCATAATCAATTAAATAACAGAAGGGGGAGTTTTCTTTTTTTTTTAAGATTGGCCCTGAGCTAACAACTGTTGCCAATCTTTTTTTTTTCTTTTTCATTCTCCCCAAAGCTCCCCAGTACACAGTTGTATATTCTAGTTGTGAGTGTCTCTGGTTGTGCTATGTGGGATGCCGCCTCAGTGTGGCCTGATGAGTGGTGCCATGTCTGTGCCCAGGACCCGAATCGGTGAAACTCTGGGCCACCAAAACGGAGCGGGTGAACTTAACCACTCAGCCACGGGGCTGGCCCCAGAAGGGGGAATTTTTAAATGTAAAAAAGCATCTTAGAATTGACATCATAAAAGAGTTCAATAGACCAAATGGAGATTCTGATAACTTCCTTATGAAATCAGATGTGTGAAAGTGATTAAAACACGACGATTTGCAGCAAACCACAATACTCAAATAATTTCTTTAAACTTAAAGATTTTAGAGAAATGGTCAGGAATGTCCCTCAGAGATCATCTAAGTTTTCAACACTTGACTTTTGAGTATTGTGGTTTGCCGCAAATCGTCGTGTTTTAATCACTTTCACACATCTGATTTGTTCCCTTCCTTGTGACTCTCTCCGGGCTCTTCCTTTGCAATTGTCTGTTGTCCCACAGGAGCTCAGCAGCTCCCCAGGTCATCTTAATCATTAAGCAGTGCTTGTGATGATTTTTTTATTGCTTTATAAATGAAGGAACAGTGAAAGAGTAAGAAAAAATCCTCTGTAAAAAAAGCATTTCCTATTTTGCAATGGTCTAAATTCCATTGAATATTATTCAATTTGGTCATAAACCACTTGTTTCATATTGTACTATGTGATATTTTATTTATATAATCCTCTGGCGTGCACTTACTTTTCGTATTTTCTTCATTCCTTTAGAGAAATCCTCCCACTTTTAATTTTTCTTCTGTTTCCAGGGCTCTCCGTATATTTGCACATTTCATTAGTAGTTAATTTCAAAATGCAATTAGACAGAATTCCATCGAGGATAGCAGGTAATAACTGGCTTTCTGCTCAATCCTTGTTAAAGAACACAGGAAGATGCTTTTCAACTAAGAGTGTTTAGAACAGAGACTAAAGAGACAATCCCGAAGAAAATCATTGGTATTTTGGCATTAGTATAGCATATGAATGGGTCGTTAAATAAATCATGCCTCTGCATTTGTCTTTTCGGTGGGTTTAGAGATAATAATTAACCCAGTTGAAAGGCCAGCTTTTGGTACCTGGGTTCTGAAGAGTAAAAGTACACATTATGTTTTGGGTTCTCTTAGTTAACAAAATGCCAGATTATTTCACTCTGTGTTTAAACGTCGGCATTGAATAGTGTACATGGAACACGACTCTGTTAGGTTGAATCCCCTGCACACCAAAGAATCCAGGAGAGTTTTATAGAAATATTCAGGAGACGTCCTTACAGTACTCCACAAACCATGTGCCAGAGTCATTTATGCAACTTCAGAATGCCTGTGGGATATCTCAGTGTATCGAGGTATGGCAGCTTCTAATTATGAACATTTCAATTTTATAAGGGCAAACTATCCTGATGAGAAATGAAGTAGAAAATTTAAAAAGCGTGCAGGCCTTTATGAGCATGTAAAAGAACATCCCAGGGAAGCTGCTTCTGATCTTATTAATAATAAAAGGGAATCTTAAAACCAGAAGGACCCTGACTCTTGACAGCTGATCGGATGTTATATCAAGATGGTGGATTATCATTGTCAGCCAAAACTTTCTAGTTGATAATTCTTTGGTGAAAGTTCTCAGTATTTATGGCCTGGGGTTGTGTAAGGAGAATGGAAGAGTCCAAGAAAAGTCCTGGCCCTTCACGGGGACCAGGCAGCATAAGTGTGCTTCAGAGAGAAAGGAAAAATTAAGGATTATGTCACACAATGATGTCCCCAACTCCAATATCTATTTGACACATTGATTCACCAATATGGATTAAGTATTGGGAATTTGCAAGAGTAGTTAAGAATGTGTACATACTCCTGTGCAGACTTTCTTGCATTCATACCCTAATTCTACTGCTTTATAGCTATGTGACCTTGGACAAATTAATCATATCATCTGTTCCAGTTTTCACATCTGTAAAATGGGGTCATAAGAGTATCTACTCTATGGTTTGTTGTGAGCAGCAAAGGAGTGCATTGATGCAAAACACTTGAAATAGTCCAGCATGTAGTCTGATACTTAATAATTTACAGCTTTGCCTATCACATTGAAATATGTAGATCTAAAATATGATTCATTACTACAATTTCAATTCACTTCTTGTTGAACAGCTTTCTGTGTTGATTGGTATCTTTGACTTGATACCTCACACACTTGAACTTCAGCATCAGGGGAGTGAGGCTAGAACATGCCACAGGACCATGCAGGGAGCTTAGTTGCCCTGGAGACACTGAGAGGACCTCTCACTGGTAGGCTCGACCAGGGTTGTGGAGGAGGGCACCGGATCAGAAGGCAAAAGACCCAAGTTCTAGTTCTGACTCTGTCAGTGACTAACTATTTGGCTCAGGAGAAATGATAGGATTTAGTTTTATTACATAATCGTTATGGCCATGATAAGTCATACAGCCTCTCATTCTAAAACTTACATCCAAACAAATACGATGCTTTATTTGTAAACTTCAGCCCAGCAGTAACAGCAATTGGATTTCATAAACATTATTTTCAATGCCAATGCTGTACCAATTTTCAAAGTTCTTTAATAAACATATTTTACAGTAATTATGTTTTAAGCAATTATATTAGTTATAGTAATGTTAATTTATCTCTGAAAACTCAGCTGTTAACTATTTATCTATTCCTCAGCTGTGAGGAAGCCTAAATGTGCCCAAAAGGAGAAACCACATGGATGCCACAAGACTGCAAGAAGATGGGCAGCCCCCAGCTGCGTGGGGCTCCCATTTTTCTAGCTCCAGAGTTTAGCTCTACACACCAACTTACTGCAACCCCAAGAGACACCCTGAGCCACAACCACCTAGCTGAACCCCTTCCAAATTCCAGCCCACAGACACCATGAGAAATAATAAAACAATAGTTGTTTTAAATCACGCACACACAAATTTGTCCATCACCATTTAGTTTCAAGTAGAAGTGTCCCCACACTGCTCTTAATTTTGTTTCTTTCTGAAGAATGTACAAGGAGGAAAGCCTTATTGAATGAAATCTAGGCCAAACAAACATATGGCAGTGGGATTTCTTTTAGATGAAGTAATTTTAAACTGAGATTTCTCAGAGAAAATTTTCCCCCCCACAGACTTTTATAACAGTATCCTTAAAATCTGGTCATGACCAACTGGAGAAAATGATCTTTTAAAACCTGAGGATATGCTCAATTCTCTTCTCTGAAATCAATTCTGGGAAGATATCCATATCGTTTTGAAATAGCAAACAGATTTGTCTGGTGGCATTTTGCCAGGAGAGAAGCAGTGTAGACACGTTGTGTTCTAGTGTGGAAACACGAAGCGTCCCTCTCTGCTGGTGATGCATGAGCAGGAAGATGAGGCATCCTTGCAGCTATGACCTCCCTTCTTAGGCTCAAATATCATACTGTTTACATCATTCATATGTGTTCACACTTGTTCCCGAGTGTTGTCATTGCATATTATTTGGCACAATGGTTAGACTCTTATTGGAATAAAACAAAACAAAACACCGTTATACCACATAGCACTAAGTATTTTAGCTATTACTTCAACCTAGCCAAACTCCTACATTAATATTACTTTGGTAATGTTACTAGGTTAAATTTTATTAAATCAACAAGTCTTTGTTACAGTTGCTTAATTCTATTTCCATTTAATAGCCAGACATTATTATTACAATGGATAGTGTTAGCAATAATGATTATCATATAATTTTCCCTTATAAGAAGATGATCACAGAGTTCACTTTAGTAAATAAGACACCTTGCTTCCATTATCTCAACTAATCTTTCAAACAATCCCAAAATGCATATATTATACCCATTTTACATATGAGGAAACAGCAGCACAGAGAGGTTAAGCAATGTGCTCAAAGTCACACAAGTAACAATCAGCATAAAGAAGAATCAGACTCAAGTAAACTTTAATACAGGCTAAAGCAGTAGGAGAAGGCTTATTGGAAACAATAAACTATGTTTTGAAAACTAGTCATGATTCAATGGGGAGAATACATTTCTGGTGTGTGGAATAACATGGCGGCCAAAGAGAGGCAGTAGGGCAGAAGATATGTGGGAGACATGTGTATAGGCAGGCTGGAGAGACAGACAGTAAAAAATGCAGAGGAAAATCTTGTATCACTCAGACAGTAAAAAGATCGCCTGTACAAGAAAGAATTAATTAGTATCAGTCTGGAATGCTATTCCTTGGAAAAAAATCTCTCCAAAGTTTTGAGGGAAAGATATTATTTGAAGGTTATCTATCATTCATGCATGCGGGCAATTGAAAGACATTCTTAGGAATGCATGAAATGAGAAAGAACATCACTCTCATAGTCTCTCTGGAAACAAGAGAAAGAAAAGGAAAACCTTGAAAAATTATGCCTACTGAGAAATAAATTTTAAAAAAGAGCTCAAGATTGGGGAAGGTGTAGCGTGATAAAAGAAACCGACAATGAGATAATGAGACCAGTAAAACAAAGTTATTGTCTGAAGGTTGATAATATTATTGCAAAATAATGCAGCCACCAAATAGTTCATACAAGTAAAGGTAAACAGTGTAAAGTAATAATAGAATCTGGAACCAAGTTCCTGGATTATTCCAACAAAAACCACAACAAAAAGAAGTATGAGGCCTCCCCTATGCACCCCTATACAACTAGGGGTAGAATAAAGTTTTTATCTTAAAATGAGGGAGTCGGTAGTCACTGCTTCTTTATTGTTAATGTTAGAGAAATGCGTATTCACATTTAAAAAGACATGAAAATAATTAATAGAGTTAAAAACAAGATATAGCACATCTGAATCATTAGAGAAAAAGCATGAGTTAAGAAACCATGCTCAATACATGAAGATAAAAACAAAAATTAAAGAAACATAAAAAGTGCCAAGCAGGGGCTGGCCTAGTTGCGTAGTGGTTAAGTTTGTGCTCTCTGCTCCAGCAGCCTGGGGATCACAGGTTTGGATCCTGAGCGCGGACCTAGTACCACTCATCAAGCTATGTTGTGGCAGCATCCCACATAAAATAGAGGAAGATTGGCAACAGATGTTAGCTCAGAGTCAATCTTCCTTACACACACATGCACAAAAGCCAAGGAAACGTAAAATAAAATCATAGATAACCACCCTCAAAATTTTTGCAATAAATACGATTCGGTTCAAGATCTTATTAAAAGAAATAAAGTACAAAATAATTCGACAACAAACTGTTTAGGAGACACACTTAATGAAATGTTGAACTAAAAAGAAGGTTAAAATGAATATTGCTAATATGCCCAGTCATTGAAAGCACAAAGAAATCAGGGACAGCAATACTAGTAACAGATAATATAAGAATTCAGGGCAAAAAGTAACTTAAAATGTCAAAGAGCATTGTATATATTTGAAAATATCCAATCTACAGTTAAAATATAGAGATTACAAACATTTATGTTCCAAGTAATAGTTCCAAAATATGTAAAGCAAAAACTATCAGAAGTACAAAAAAGTAAGGGAGGGGGAGAAGTGACAAGCAAATAAAGCAGGAGATTTTTAACGTGGGTCTTTTTCAGGTCAGGTAGACAAAATAAATATATAAATTATTTGAATAATGCCACAAATAAATTTAATATTGAAATTAGTCTTCTCTAAGGTCCCTCTCAGCTACTAGTCACTGACTCTTTCTTTTAAAAATAAAAATTCAAAATATATATATAAATTACTTGATAATGCCACAAATAAATTTAATATTGAAATTAGTCTTCTCTAAGGTCCCTCTCAGCTACTAGTCACTGACTCTTTCTTTTTTTCAACACGTTCCCACCAATCCTCTAAAATTCCTTCTCTGGACCTCTGGACCACTCTAACATTATAATTCAGAGTTTTATCTGCCTCTCTGTACTTGTCCAATGCTTTCACATCCATCACCTATTGTCTTTAAATATGTGAAAAGCCAGTAAATAAAAGAGCCACTGGTTATTATTATGGTCCATGCTCCTAAAAAAGTAGAAGGGTTGAGGTGGGGTAGAGATAAATAGAAATAGCAAATGTATTTTATAGTTACAAAGACGCTTTCTTGAAATTTATAGTAGGTCAGAGTACAATGTAAACCAGTGGTGTTGGACATGAAGTAATTCACTTCTGTAAAACTTTTGGATGCTGTTCCAGGTGATGGGTGGGGACCGTAAACATTACTTACTGTAGTGGAATAAATATAGCTGTGTTCATTTTTTTAATCTAATATTTCATCTATTTTCAGCTTCCATTACTGTTGGGGATGGATTCTTTTTTATAGCAAGTATTTTAACACTCGTTTCTCAAGATCTTTGGCTGTTGAATGCTGAAATAGTGTAAAAATATCAACCACAGTCAGACCATAGACACAACGGACTCATTAAATTGTCTGATTAAGGAATTTAGAACAAGAAACATGTTTTTCAGCACTAGCTGAATGGGGAAGCAGTGTTGTCAGACGTGCAGAAAAAGAAACAGATCAGTTCAGAACAGTCAAAACTTAAAAATGCCTTGGGTCCTAAGTCAGGAGAGGCAACATCCTGATATCAGAATTGAATTTTGTATATTCTTTACAGTTACTTTATATATAAACACAGATAGTAAATTATATATAATTCTTAATGTAGAGTGTAGGTTCAGTCAGACTGAAAGCATTTATTCTTAAGCAGGGAGATGACCTGACAGGGTCTTCTCTGACTAATAGGGCAGCAATTCTGCTGCAAGAGTGAGGAAAAATTAAGTTAATAGCACTCTTTAAAGAACAGTCTTAAGGAGGCTTTTTTGTTAAAGAGGTTTCCATTTTCTGCCTCATTCCGTAAACAGAGACAATGAAGAAGCTTCCAAGACCAGTTATTTCATATTCAAGATAAAAATATGGAAGTAATGTTTGTGGAGGAGCATAATCTCTCCCTCTGTGTAGAACCTCGTTGCTTGTTGGGCCCAGCATTAAAGGGAGTGGAGTCATTGTGTTCAGGCTCTGAAAGCTCAGTTCGTCCATCCTTCCCACACTGGAGCTGTCACACTGAGAATATTCTAGAAAGGTATATTCTCCAAGGTCTTGACCAGAAACTCAGAGCAAAAGAAATCACAACAAAGTTTCTAAGTCCTAGTTTAGTGTTTTTCACACTGTAGAAAAAGAACTGGTTTTAGAGTAATTTTAGAAAATGCTAAAGCAAATGGTTCATTAACCATGTACTAGGAATGGCCGTGTGTGCTTCTGTGAAGCTCTAGGCTCCATTACACAGTCACCCTCCTGGAGGATTTCAAGTTAATAGCATCTAAGGACTGTAAATTTCTTCACTTGTAAAGGTTGTTAATTATTCCCCTATGAAGAAAAGCATGGGAATTGGAAGAAAAGTCGTGCTTCATTCTGGAAAAACTTGATTTTGCTTGATAGACCAGGTAAAATCCACATGATATCTATACATATGTCATATAGGGTAAATATGGTATGCCAATACTGTATGATAGCAAAAGAATGACAGAAAAGATGTGCCTGTACAGATATAAACTTCAATTTAATTTGATATAAAATATTTGATTTTATAAGAGTAAGTGTGAAATTGAATTTATCAATACAATGAGCTTTTGTTTAAAAATTGTTAGCTCCATTTTTTCCCTCCACAAATGTACTTTTTACTGAAAAGAAAATACAACAAGTGAATTGGCAATTACAAAGGTCCATTTTCAAGGACTCTTTATTTTTGAGCATGCATGTTTCACTATTTTTATGCAATGAAAAGTAGTTGTCAATATTTTTATTTCTTGTTATTATATTGTCATTCTCTAATTACTCTTTCCAATCCCACCATCAAATAAAAGAAAGCTTTGCGTATACATTTTTATTGTGACCCTTTAAAAGTTACTAGTTATTTCTTGTATTAATTCTTCTGTTAGATTAAAACCACCTCAAACATAACCGACCAAATCATCCTTCCCTTATAGTTTAGAAAGTGGCATTTACACCAGCAAATCTTTCAACTACCCTCTATTAAGTTTAATGAGGCCCTCAGTAACTGTTCAATGGTGTAACCATTTTCTAATATAATTTACTAGCATGCCTTATATATAAATCCCAAAGGACTAAAAGGAATTTATGGTGAAAAAGCATGAAACTAACTTGATAAGGCTTTCCATTCATCTTCAATAATTTTTTTTTTTTTTTCATTTTAAACAGTGGTAACTCTGTTTCAACAGTGTGGAATGAGAGGAGTGTTTTTCCATTCTGGTTAAATAACGTCCTGATATTGTAGATTCTTATGAGAAACTGCCTGACTCTGTTTAACATGCTTAGGAAATGCTGTGGCTAAAAATGCTTGTCTTATATTATTGACTACAATGTCCGTATTTCAAGTTGGCTATCACATAGGACGTTCAAATATTTATTACTTTTTTTCCTTTAAAGCAGGCTGCTGAGGTTAGAGAGAAATATCTTTAAGAATTTTCTTCATCCAGTTTCAAAAAAATGCTTGGGTACTTTTAATTCCAATGTTTTAAAAATTCTATCCTAAAGAAAATGATAAAGGAATAATTCCATTCTCAAAGTAAACACCTGTATATTTGGGAAACTGTTAATATGACATACATAACTTTATGTAATGAGGGGACAATTCTTCTCCAAATAATACACATTATTCCCTTAATTATTTTAATAGAAAAAAGAACTAGAGTTTAGAATTAGTGTTTAATTCAGAGAGAGGAAATAGAAAATTATCAGGGGTGAGGTAATTTGTAGACACTCCCTAATGCTACATAAAAATGAAAGATGTTCTGTTTAATTTTGTGAAATATTTTAATTTATAGTTTCCTTTATTCACTTCTCCTCCCTAACTTTGTGAAAACCTAAAAAGCAAATGATTAACAGCAGCAAAAATACTCAATCTGGGAAGGAACTGAGAAAACTGAGGGACATAATAATTTTAGTACCATGTTTGGACAGCTTTGGGAAGGCAAGGAGAATGGAAAAAATCGGCCAAAAATAGAACCCTGGAAAACATAGAAAAGCACAAATTTTCAAAATCACCAATCTTCCCACCACTCAGAAATACCCTTGATCATTTTGGCATATTTTCTTTCAGTAGAAATATGAATGTTGACAGAGTACAGGCAGTCGAATAATAGCATCATAGGGCATTATGTTCGTTTTTTTTTAACAAATAAAATATTGACTTTTTTCCAATGTCAATAAATATTACATTTTAATATTCTAATCTTTCATAATATTATAACAATATAATTAGTTAATCCTCTGATACAGATATTTGAGTTGTTTTGGAACTGTAAACAATGCAGAGATGAATATTTTATAGAGTAGATAGATTTTTGCCCATTTTCTGATCATTTCTGTTGGACTAATTTGTAGGAAAAGAATTACTAGGTTAAAAGATATGAATACTTTAAAGCTAAAAAAACATCTCTTGTCAAGTTGTTTGATGAAACAACATCCTCTCCCTCAACTCTACCGTAGCGCGTGAGGTGCCCATTTCCTTAAACTCTTTGTTAGTTTGATACATGGAAAGTATTATCTCATTTAACGCATTTTTTATTAGATATATTTCCTGGCCAGTTGTATTTCTTTTTATAGATTACCTATTAACCACCATTTCCTTTTTTTCTATTAGTGCATTCATCGTTTTACAGTGATTTGTGATTGCTTATTTATGAAATATACTAAGGTTTGTGTCATTAATATTTTTAGTTTGTGTTTTACTTTTCATGTGTGGTCATTTTTGAGGTACTGATGTTTCAGATTTTAATGGGGTTAAATCTATAAAATTTCCATTTACTGTTCTCTGACCTAATCATTTTGTCTCAAAAGTCCTTTCCATTCCCAATAATACATATGCTCACCTACATTTTCTTTCAGTTCTTTGATTTCTTCATTAAGCTCTTTATTCTATATGTGTTCTACTGGACATAAAAAATGGACCAATGCATAAATCTCCATCGTTAGATTCTGAATCAGCCACACTTATTAATTATATTTCATGATGACTAATTTGGTGAAGGCTAACTTCATGTGGTTTATACTCCCAGAATTTCCGTTGATATTAACATATTAACGGAAAAGGCAGTCTTACTCATCCTCCATAAAAAGAATATTAGCTGAGTTATAGAAATAAACCTAATAAAGAGATACATAATTAATAGTTTCACTATGCCCCATTATTAATGCTAAATATCTCATGAAGTCCTATACTCGTGGTATCTGCATATCTTTCTGAAATTCATAGTCAGTAGTGTTGGAGCACAGGTGAGATAGGAGGTGGGGTGAGCGCTGATGCAGTAGAAGCCAGAACTACCGCGCTATCAACTCCCCTCAAGTTTATATTCATTTTAATTCTTTGACCTTCACTGACCTGCTTCCTAATTACAATGCATTTTTCAGAAAAAAACATTCCTCGTGTTTTACTATGGCAACTGTTATCTTCCCTGCTTTTTCCACTGCCAGCATGCTGGCTCCTCCTTTTCACCTTCTCATCTTGGTAGGGTGGGTTTTACAAATGTCTAAAGAACAATTCATAACCCAGTTGCCTCTTTGAGAGCAGGATTAGCCAGGTCCAGTGGGGAAACAGAAATGACATTACATATTTAAACAGAGAAAATTTCGCATGAACTGTTAATGAGGCATAAAGTGATTAGCTAAATAATTGAAAGGGTAAAATGAGAACTATGAGCTCTGACGGAGGTTGCAACTGCAAGAAACAGCTACCACCCTTACGGAAGAGATTGGAATTACTAAAACTTAGAAACTTAAAGGAGGGCCCCAGGGGGCTAGGAACCACGCCTTGGAAGAGGGAACACCAGCCAGCTGGCGCTAGTGCCTCTGAGAAGTGGAGCGTGATGAAGCTTGTTCTGCAAGTTTGGAAAAAACTGAAACTTAGATTCACTACTTTCTATGGGAAAGAACTGCCCATTTTAGCATAAAAAGGAATTACTAGGATGATACAGAAGCAAGAGGAAGCCAGGAGGTCCACAGGAAGAAATGAGGGAGACATAAGTCCTTTCTCCCTCCTCCAGGCTCCCACTTTCCTCTAGCGCCTCCTATTGGTGGAGTCTAACATATATCCAGCTGGCAAAGCAGAAATGTGGGTTGCAATCTCAGCTTCAAAATCCAAACACAGAGGAGAAAGGTGGGCTTGGAGCTGAAAGGTAGTAACTTAGTAATCGGTCCAGGGGATCTGCCCTGTACCCACTACTCCTTCTGCCTTCGCTCTTTCATGCTTTTAGAGTCCTTAACACTGACCCTCACGTTTCCATCCGTACTCACATGCTACTCCCATCTCCTGCTTTGTAGAAACTGTGATCACAGTGGTTTGCTTGTTACTTCTAGTTACTTCTTTGCGATTTTTCTGTTAAAATGTTTTATAATTACCTGTTTTACTATATAAGGAAGCACATTTAACGCTCAGCATGGGAGTGAAATTGGGCTAACTTGGAGTTGACTACTTTCTGAAGAGTGCTTAGGTGGATTACAAGGAGGATAAGGTTGATATCACAGAATAGTGTACCAAGAAATGCAATAGGGCAGTGAGTAAATAAAACTGTTGGGAATCTCCTGGTGTTAATTATCTACACAAACTCTATGCTTCTGTACAAGTAAAAACGTGGATCAAGCAAAGTATGTACCTTATTTTCTCCCTGTGTCAGGGTTTCTATTTGTTCCGTCTACAGAGCTCCAGCTAAAGAAAAAGACACGAGGGTACAGAGTGGATGATTTCCCTGGAGGAGCGTGTGTGTTGGTAGGAGCAGAAGGCATATCACGGAAATATTTCCAGCCCAGTACCAAGAAAATAACCAAAGCCGTCAGCAGCTGAACTCATAAACTGTAATAAAATGATAAATTGTAACAAATCTGTAGCAATTATCATATCAATTTACCCATAAACTTTTCTAATCCTTTTCACATACATCATTCCAGAAAAATACCCAGATGTAGTAATTACAGGAAATTTCCAAGTCTGTTGGCAAAAACTCAGAAGACTTTGGCCCATTGAAAGTCTTACTGCATTAGCAGAAGCTGTGTAAATGGGCCATTCTGTAGTTACAAGGCGAGACCCATTGGCTTTGCTGCAGTTTTTAAGTGACTCTCAGGGAAATTTCTTACTGGGTTTTATTGACTATGAATTGCTATTTCTGTTTAACTAGAGCACATGATTTTTGTAAAATACAAAGCTTAAGGTATATAACTAATCATTATCCAACTACAAAACAGGAATTGATACCCTTGCTTAACATAGAGATAAAATCTGGCACTTTTTCAATTGGGGATATTTCAGTTTTATTAAAAAATGGAATTTTTGCATATTATATCATATGCAAATATTTTGCTGCTCAGGAAATAAATATCATTATACGATTTCATATTTAAAAATGATTTCAAATATTAGAACCTAACTGTTAGTTACTTGGCATATAATTGGCACCTAAGATTCTATAATTAAATCAGTTATGGATGCTTAGTCATTTAGCTGTTTTTTTTTTTTTAAGATTTTATTTTTTTCCTTTTTCTCTCTAAGGCCCCATGGTACATAGTTGTATATTCTTTGTTGTGGGTCCTTTTAGTTGTGGCATGTGGGACGCTGCCTCAGCGTGGTTTGATGAGCAGTGCCATGTCCGCGCCCAGGATTCAAACCATCGAAACACTGGGCCGCCTGCAGCGGAGCGCGCGAACTTAACCACTCGGCCACGAGACCAGCCCCTTAGTCATTTAGTTTTAATACACAGTTGAATACAAGGAGATAGAAAGAAAATTGTACTTTATATGAAAACGACTCCATAAAAAGCAAAAGTTACAAAAGCATTATTTGGCCTTGTAACTGCTGTTAGATACCTCTTTAAAATTTAAATTTCTGTATAGGTAAAACAACTTTTTTTTGTTTTGAGAAAGAATCTGAGAAAGGAAGTTAAATATGCATTTATTTTCATATTATAATCCCACCTTCAAGAGAATTAAAGGCCCACTGAGAACATAGCACTAAAGTGGATCAAATTATAATGTATATAAATTTGAGATAGCTATATGTATTAATGTAATATCTTGGGTATCAGTCAGGGTATTAATTGGAAAATACAGTGTATTTGAAACAGAAGGAATTTAATGTAGGTAATTGGTTACATTGAAAATAAAAGAGTTCAGAAGTCGTCAGGTTGGCAAGGCAACTCAGAAGTTAACAACCACAGGAAGCCACCATCTCTAGGCTGGAGGGACAAAGAATTGAGACAGTTTTTTAAAGCCCAGAGCACAGGGTCACCTGTGATAAGATGGGGTCATAATGAGCCTATCAGTTGGAGCTGGGAGTTGGAGAGCGAGTGAAAATGTATTGGGAATGCCCCGTGTGGCCCAGAGGAAGGAATACGCTGGCTGCCTCTCCCTTTCCTCCACTTTCCAATGACTCACATTTACCAATCTGTGTCGGAACCAGCCGGCAGCCAGCAGACAAGGAGCCTGGAAGTGCAGCTGGCAGGACTCGGTCTGCCCATCCCTACAGCCACATTCTCCCCATGCTACAGAGGCAAGCGAGGACAGGATCGGGGCAAACAGATCCAGGAAAGGCCAAGGTTATTGAGTGAACTGTGTGCCTCAGGAGCCAAAGGCAAATTGTCATGGGTCTCTCATACATGAACTCTCTGTTGGTACTCAAACATTCAAATTGTGGTAATAAAATTTCTAGGAAATCTAGTTTTTCCCCATAGATTACTTAAATTTAAACAAGAGGGTAAATATGGATTATACAAAATATGTGGAGAAAAATCATAAATTTCATCTTCTTTAAAATTTTATAATGTTATCTAAACTTTTTAATGGCAATGTAATTTATTTCTCTGTGGTTGAAGAAAAATCTCCTCAAATAGAAGGAAAAGGCGAGGTCATAGAACCAAGGATAGACATATGTTTTTGCCACTGCATTTAAAAGAAGCTGTGACGGAGGTCATGGTTCCACTGTAAAACCCAGCAGGGTGATCAGCCCCTCTTTGTCCTCGCTGGTGTCATAACCAGAAAGGGGGGCCGGTGGAGGCACACCTCTTACTTGACAGACAAGGCTGGACAGCAAAGAAGCTGGAAACTAGAGTTAGAGCTATAGCTTCACTGAAAACAGAAATGTGCCCGGAGAGACTGCTGCCCTTCAAAGGCCCCACGCTCTCTCAACCGGGGAAGTGAAATTTTATCAACCAGCCTCTAGTTGAAGCTTCTTGCCTGGGATCTAATAGCAACCAGGTGGTCAGTGAACGGTTCTAAGAACCCTCTGTCCTGTTTATGGCCAACATCTGGCCTGGATAAATCACACTCTTTTCTAGGATGAGTCAACAGAGGAAAAAATACCCCAGCAAACTGATGTCTATGGAAACACTCTTCAACTTTGAAAGAAATGCAATGTAGAAGATGTGGAAAAAATGTATACTTGAAAAAGATTTACTAGAGGAAAATCGAAATACATTTGAAAAACTTTTTGCATTGAGCTGGTAAAAATATTCAATGAATCAGACTTTATGAAAAAAGCAAGGAACTATTCGTTTAATATAAAAGATGGAAATAGAAAAGGAAGCTAGGGGAGATGAGAAAATATTATAATTTTTAGTAGGAAACTAAAAATTTAATAGCAGAATTGAAATCTGCACAAAACACTAAAGAACAGAATAAATGTCACATAAAATTAAAGCAGAGATGTAATAAATAAACTTGATAGATCTGAAATGAAATAGAATCTGAGGGGCTAGCCCGTGGCTGAGTGGTTAAGTTCCCGCGCTCTGCTTCGGCGGCCCAGGGTTTCACCAGTTTGGATCCTGGGCACAGACATGGCACCACTCATCAGGCTACTCTGAGGCGGCATCCCACATAGCACAACTAGAAGGACCCACAACCAAAAATACACAACTATGTACCAGGGGGCTTTGGGGAAAAAGGAAAAATAAAATCTCTAAAAAAAAAGAAATGGAATCTGATAGAAGGAAAATGATAAGAGAGATTATTATGGATAGAGAGGACTGAATTTAGTGATATAATATAAGAAAAAATTGCATTTTGGGGCCAGCCGTGTTGGCCTAGAGGTTAAGCTTGGCATGCTCTACTTCAGCGGCCTGGGTTCTGTTCTCGGGCATGGACCTATACCACTCGTCTGTCAGTGACCATGCTGTGGTGGCGACTCACATACAAAAAGAAGAAGATTGGCAGCAGATGTTAGCTCAGGGCATATCTTCTTCAGCAAAAAAAAAAAAAAAAAAAAAAAAAAGGAGCGAGAGAGAGAGAAAGAGAAGAGAAAAGAAAAAAAACCCTTATATTTCTGAATGAGAAAATAAAACAAATGGAAAAAGTCAACAGTGAAAATACAATAGAAGTATTCTGAAATAAGAAATACTTGAATGTGATTTAATTTTTTTCCTTATTTACCAGGAAAAATTGATGAAAGGATACCTTATACATATTCTGATAAATTTTATTTTATTTTTTTTCAAGAATATGAAATAGTCAAACACTCAAGAAATTTGGGTACAATAATTTAGCTTTGGTACGTCTTTGTATCTCCAAGGCCTCTCATTGCAGCACGTTATCCCCATTTTACAGATAGAGACACCAAAATCAGAGAGACTAAATAACATTCTTAAAGTTCTGCAACATTTGCTCCACAAATATTACCTTGTAAAACTGGAAGGATTTATATGTTACACAAATTAAGGGCAAGATTCTTTTTTTTTTTTAATTGCGGTAACATTGGTTTATAACATTGTACAAATTTTGGGTATACATCATTATATCTCGATTTCTGTGTAGATTACATCACATTCACCACCCAAAGACTAATCACAATCCATCACCTCACACGTGAGCCTAATCACCCCTTTCGCCCTCCGCCCTCCCCCTTTCCCCTCTGGTAACCACCAATCCACTCTCTGTCTCTATGTGTTTGTTTGTTGGTTTTATCTTCTATTTATGAGTGAGATCATACCATATTTGCCTGTCTCCCTCTTATTTATTTTGATTTGCATAATACCCTCTAGGTAGGGCAAGATTCTTGACGGGAAAATTAATACGTGTATTGAGCATATTAAGTACACTAAGAATTGAGATACATTCCCAAAATATGTGAAGGAAAATGATCATAGAAAGAAGACAAAGAAGTGGGTCTCTGGGTTCAACTGAAGTGCCAGCCTGCTCCACCCAAAGAAACTCACTTTGAGAATCAATGGCGAGGAGGCTGAGCTGCCGGAAACTATTCCTGATGGATTCTTGGCATAATTGGTGTAAAGAAACAAAACTTGGATTGCAAAATAGTATGTTAAATAGTACACAAGGATTTATAATAAAAAGCAATCGTCCCATGCCCTTCCCCTCCTAACCCCTAATTCTCTTCCCCAGAGCAATACTTTTGAGCATTTTTGTTTCAATTCTTCTAGCACATGCTACTTTCTTCCCAAATATAGTTATATATACCTCTCTTTTTAGTATCTCAGTTGGTTAAACTTAAGTAGGTAGTCAGCTATTTTGAAACCATTACACTAATATCTTGTTTATTCTTTCTTTTTTCTCCCATAGCAGTTCCATCACCATAGGTCAAAGAAGAGGGGCAGTCAGGTGGAATAAGGAGAATATCATGTGGAGGGAGACCTTGCCAGACAAGAAGGGAGGGAATGAAAGCCCTTTGCAGTCAGTGGATTGTAGGAAAGAGAAGAGGGAGAGAAGCAGTGGAAACACCTGTTCACACACTTTCCCCTAGCTCCCCGCTGCTGCGGATGGAGGCTGGAGTACTGTGTGGTTGACAGAAAGCCAGAGACAGTGAGGTCTGCAGAAATTATTCTTACAGAACACAGCAGGGTACACATGGCAGGCTCGGTGAGGTAATGCAGACCAAGGGTGTAAGTTATGACTTTGTGGTATAGAATCCATTCACAAGTTCCTCATGTCCTGTGGGGACAGGGAAGTAGCTCAGATGAAAGCAAGCTGGCTTGCCATGGGCGCCGCGGGGGAGAGGTTTGAGATGTTGAGAGGTATGTAGTAAGCCAAGGGCCAGAGGGGGACCTTACTGAGATCTGGAGCGATGGGCAGCCAGATAGAGTCAAAGTGGGGTTAAGTTAAAAGGGAGGTTCATCAGGTCCAGCAGAGCCAAGAGAACACAGTGCAATTCTTCATTGCAGATGCTAGCAGAGGGAGCCAGCAGGGCACCCAGGCACGTACGGAACAACCCTGAGGAGGCCAGAGGCCCCCCACTGAGTGCAGTACAGGAGCTCATGGACCTGCTCCTACTGAGAGTCGACATCAAGCTGGGGTTAGAGGGGAGGAAACTACAGGGGTGGGAAGAAATCTTAAGGACAAAGTATTTACTTAGAGTAAACTGAGTTATTCAAAAGCAATGGTTTAAACTGGAAATAATGGATTTAACAGGAGCTTTGTTAGAAAGATTAGATCAACTTTAGAAAAAAACCCAAACAACTACATTATATTTGCACTGCTGTGTGGTAGCGAGGTCATATTGCTATACAGATTATATATTCAATCTTCCATTTATAATTCAGCCAATGTCTTTTGCTTTCTCAATTTCCACCTCCCAACAGCTGTCAGCTGTGCTTTTACATGTATTTGGTCAAAGAGGATAACAATTGCTATCTTATATAACCATAATTAAGTCTTTATAGCTTTTCCTAAAAGTTGGTTCTAAAGGTAGAAAATCTGGGAGTCCTCCTCCCGCTTTGATGTATGCATTGCTTGGAATGTATTGCATGCCTTTATTTGAAGGTCATTGAATTCCTTTTCTAATTTGAATAGTTTCTTTATATTTGGACTCCGATTAGCTTGTATTGCTTGTTACTTTCCTGGAGTCGTATCCCGTTGCCCCTTAGACCTGCTGAGCACTTGTAATGCTGGGATTTCCCTTCGTTGCTCTCCTTGGTTAGATCCTTTGTTTCCTCTTTATAAAGGTTTACACTCTCATTTTTTTTCCTAGAGTAAAATCCTTAAATAAATTACTCAGAACAGATATGTGGGAGATAAATAGTCTAATGCTTTGCATGTCTGATGATGTCTTTATTTTACCTGCACATCTAATAATGATGAGGATGGATATAGAATTCCGGATGAATGTCCCTTCGTCTACATTTTTAAATGCATTGCTTCATTTCGTCCTACCTGTAGCAAGTCAGATGGACTGTGAGACGCCAACGCAATTCTCATTGCTTTGAACAAAATGTGTGCTTTCCCTCTTTCTGGATGATTTTATTCTTGAGGTGCTTAAGTTCCCTATTGCTCTGTCCAATTATGGGTCTTTGTCCTGTATGGCAGTTCCTTTCAATCTGAAGGCTGGTTTCTTCTTCGACTGGGGAAATTTTGCTTTTTTAAATTAATTTTAAAATGATTTCTTCTTCTCAATTTTCTATTTCTTTCTTTTAACTTTATATTCCAACTCTTCTATTTATTTTTAATTTTGACCATCATATACTTAATATGTAGCACTATGCTTAACAGCCCCAAACTGAAAACTACCCAAATGCCTGTCACCAACAGGATTAGTGCCACACATGGAATACAGTGGAATTCAATGGAATGAATGCAGCACTATGGATATGTTTCCGAAATATCATGTTGACTGAAAGAAGCCAGGCACTAAAGAGCACATACAGTATAGTTCCAATTATATGAGGCTAAAAGAAACAAATCAACTAATCTATGCTGATAGAATATTAATCAGCTTTGTGGGGAGAATAAGGACGAGAGAAGCAGAAAGCTCTGCTGGCGCCGTGGTGCTCTGTTTCCATATGGGGCTGCTGAGCACACAAATGTGTTCAGTTTGTGAAAACGCATCAATCTATGCACTGTTTTGTCCCATACTATACTTGACTAAAGAGTTTAAAAGGGTAATAGTGAACTGGCAAAACTAACATTGGCAATATATTTTACACAAAATATTAATTCTTTAATAGCTAAAGAGAGCTCTTCAACATGAAGAAGAAAAAGATAAACATCCTATTGAAAATGTATAACGGACCAGAATTTTAAAAAATTGTAACTGAATATATGCAAGTGACTAATAAACACTTTAAAAGGGTTAAAACTCACCGATGAGTAAATAAATGGGAAGTAAAATGGATATGACACATACCTTAAACTGGTGAGAGTAAAACGAGGGAAATGCTCTGTGTTGGTGAAGTTTCGGGAACATGAGCACTCAGAAATATTGCAGGGGGCACTACTCCTGGTAGAGGCTGTCTTGTGGATGAATTGGCCATGACCACAAAAAGCCAAGAAAAGTAGATACTCTGTGGTCTGCTATTAAACTCTAGGAGTTTATCTTAAGACTTAATTGTGGATGTTCATAAATATTCCATTACATCAATTATTTATCAAAGCCTGATTTATCAGAGTTAAAGCTTTTTTTTTTATTTTTTTTTTATTAATGTTATGATAGATTACAACCTTGTGAGATTTCAGTTGTACATTTTTGTTAGTCATGTTGTGGGTACACCACTTCCCCCTCCGTACCCTCCCCCCACCCCCCCTTTTCCCTGGTAACCACCGATCAGATCTCCTTATCAATATGCTAATTTCCACCTATGAGTGGAGTCATATAGAGTTCGTCTTTCTCTGACTGACTTATTTCGCTTAACATAAGGCCCTCGAGGTCCATCCACATTGTTGTGAATGGGCCAATTTCGTCTTTTTTTATGGCTGAGTAGTATTCCATTGTGTATATATACCACATCTTCTTTATCCAATCATCAGTTTCTGGGCATGTAGGCTGGTTCCACGTCTTGGCTATTGTAAATAATGCTGCGATGAACATAGGGGTGCAACGGACTCTTGAGATATCTGATATCAGGTTCTTAGGATAGATACCCAGTAATGGGATGGCTGGGTCATAGGGTATTTCTATTTTTAACTTTTTGAGAAATCTCCATACTGTTTTCCATAGTGGCTGTACCAGTTTGCATTCCCACCAACAGTGTATGAGGGTTCCTCTTTCTCCACAACCTCTCCAACATTTGTCGTTCTTGGTTTTGGATGTTTTTGCCAATCTAACGGGGGTAAGGTGATATCTTAGTGTAGTTTTGATTTGCATTTCCCTGATGATTAGCGATGATGAACATCTTTTCATGTGTCTATTGGCCATATTCATATCTTCTTTTGAGAAATGTCTGTTCATGTCCTCTGCCCATTTTTTGATCGGGTTGTTTGTTTTTTTGTTGTTAAGCAGTGTGAGTTCTTTGTATATTATGGAGATTAACCCTTTGTCGGATAAGTGGCTTGTAAATATTTTTTCCCAATTAGTGAGCTGTTTTTTTGTTTCAATCCTGTTTTCCCTTGCCTTGAAGAAGCTCTTTAGTCTGATGAAGTCCCATTTGTTTATTCTTTCTATTGTTTCCCTCAACTGAGGAGTTACAGTGTCCGAAAAGATTCTTTTGAAACTGATGTCAAAGAGTGTACTGCCTATATTCTCTTCCAAAAGACTTATTGTCTCAGGCCTAATCTTTAGGTCTTTGATCCATTTTGAGTTTATTTTGGTGTGTGGTGAAAAAGAATGGTCAATTTTCAATCTTTTGCATGTGGCTGTCCAGTTTTCCCAGCACCATTTGTTGAAGAGACTTTCTTTTCTCCATTGTAGGCCCTCTGCTCCTTTGTCGAAGATTAGCTGTCCATAGATGTGTGGTTTTATCTCTGGGCTTTCAATTCTGTTCCATTGATCTGTGGACCTGTTTTTGTACCAGTACCATGCTGTTTTGATCACTGTAGCTTTGTAGTATGTTTTGAAATCGGGGATTGTGATTCCGCCGGCTTTGTTTTTCTTGCTCAGGATTGCTTTAGCAATTCGCGGTCTTTTGTTGCCCCATATGAATTTTAGGATTGTTTGTTCAATTTCTGTGAAGAATGTTCTTGGGATTCTGATTGGGATAGCATTGAACCTGTATATTGCTTTAGGTAGTATGGACATTTTAACTATGTTTATTCTTCCAATCCATGTGCAAGGAATGTTTTTCCATCTCTTTATGTCATCGCCTATTTCTTTCAAGAAAGTCTTGTAGTTTTCATTGTATAGATCCTTCACTTCCTTGGTTAAGTTTATCCCAAGGTATTTTATTCTTTTCGTTGCGATTGTGAATGGGATAGAGTTCTTGAGTTCTTTTTCTGTTAGTTTATTGTTAGTGTATAGAAATGCTACTGATTTATGCACGTTAATTTTATACCCTGCTACTTTGCTGTAGTTGTTGATTATTTCTAATAGTTTTTCTGTGGATTCTTTGGGGTTTTCTATGTATAAGATCATGTCGTCTGCAAACAACGAGAGTTTTACTTCTTCGTTACCTATTTGGATTCCTTTTATTTCTTTTTCCTGCCGAATTGCTCTGGCCAGCACCTCCAGAACTATGTTGAATAGGAGTGGTGAAAGTGGGCACCCTTGTCTTGTTCCTGTCCTCAGAGGGATGGCTTTCAGCTTTTGTCCATTGAGTATGATGTTGGCTGTGGGTCTATCATATATGGCCTTTATTATGTTGAGGTACTTTCCTTCTATACCCATTTTACTGAGGGTTTTTATCATAAATGGGTGTTGGATCTTGTCGAATGCTTTCTCTGCATCTATTGAGATGATCATGTGGTTTTTGGTTTTCATTTTGTTGATGTAGTGTATCACGTTGATTGACTTGCGGATGTTGAACCATCCCTGTGTCCCTGGTATAAATCCCACTTGATCATGGTGTATAATCTTTTTGATGTATTGCTGTAATCGGTTAGCCAAAATTTTGTTGAGGATTTTTGCATCTATGTTCATCAGTGATATCGGCCTGTAGTTCTCCTTCTTTGTGTTGTCCTTGTCAGGTTTGGGGATCAGAGTGATGTTGGCTTCATAGAATGTGTTAGGGAGTTCTCCATCTTTCTCAATTTTCTGGAACAGTTTGAGGAGAATAGGTATTAAGTCTTCTTTGAATGTTTGGTAGAATTCTCCAGAGAAGCCGTCTGGTCCTGGACTCTTATTTTTGGGGAGGTTTTTGATTACCGTTTCTATTTCCTTACTTGTGATTGGTCTATTCAGATTCTCCATTTCTTCCTGATTCAGTTTGGGGAGATTGTAGGAGTCTAGGAATTTGTCCATTTCTTCCAGGTTGTTCAATTTGTTGGCATATAGTTTTTCATAGTATTCTCTTATGATCTCTTGTATTTCATTGGTATCTGTTGTGATTTCTCCTCTGTCATTCCTGATTTTATTAATTTGCGATTTCTCTCTTCTTTTCTTGGTGAGTCTGGCTAGGGGTTTGTCAATTTTGTTAATTCTTTCGAAGAACCAACTCTTTGTTTCATTGATCCTTTCTATTGTCTTTTTTGTTTCAATATCGTTTATTTCTGCTCTTATTTTTATTATTTCCCTCCTTCTACTGACTCTGGGCCTTGTTTGTTCTTCTTTTTCTAGTTCTGTTAGGTGTCGTTTGAGGTTGCTTACGTGAGCTTTTTCTTGTTTAGTGAGGTGAGCCTGTATTGCGATGAATTTCCCTCTTAGGACTGCTTTTGCTGCATCCCAAATGATTTGGTATGTCGTGTTCTCATTTTCATTTGTCTCCAGATAATATTTGATTTCTTCTTTAATTTCTTCAATGATCCATTGTTTGTTGAGAAGCGTGTTGTTTAGTCTCCACATTTTTGCACCTTTCTCTGCTTTTTTCTTGTAGTTGATTTCTAGTTTAATAGCGTTATGATCAGAAAAGATGCTTGATATTATTTCAACTCTCTTGTATTTATTGATGTTTGCTTTGGTTCCCAAAATATGGTCAATCCTTGAGAATGTTCCATGTGCACTTGAGAAGAATGTGTAACCTGCTGTTTTTGGATGAAGTGTTCTATATATATCTATTAAGTCCATCTGGTCTAATTTTTCATTTAATTCTATTATTTCCTTGTTGATTTTCTGTCTGGATGTTCTGTCCATTGGTGTTAATGGTGTGTTGAGGTCCCCTACTATTATTGTATTGTTGTTGATGTCTTCTTTTAGTTCTATTAAGAGTTGCTTTACAAATTTTGGTGCTCCTGTGTTGGGTGCGTATATATTTATAAGTGTTATGTCTTCTTGGTGGAGAGTCCCTTTTATCATTATATACTGTCCCTCTTTGTCTTTCTTTATCTGTTTTGCTTTGAAATCTACCTTGTCTGATATTAGTATAGCGACACCTGCTTTCTTTTGTTCATTATTAGCTTGGAGTATTGTTCTCCATCCCTTCACTCTGAGTCTGTGTTTGTCTTTGGGGCTGAGGTGTGTTTCCTGGAGGCAGCATATTGTTGGATCTTGTTCTTTGATCCATCCTGCCACTCTGTGTCTTTTGATTGGGGAGTTCAATCCATTTACATTTAGAGTGATTATTGAGACGTGGGGACCTACCACTACCATTTTGTGTCTTGTTTTCCGGTTTTCTTCAGTTTCCTTTGTTTCTCGTCCCATGGTTTAATCTGTTCTGATGTAGAGCTGCTACTCTCTGTTGTTGTCCTTCTACTTATCTCCTCTGCTCTTGGTTTTGTAGCCCCTTTCCTTTTTTGGATTTTTCAGGAATGAGGGTTTTCCTGAGGATTTCCTGAAGAGGAGGTTTTGTGGCAATGAACTCCCTTAATTTTTGTTTATCTGGGAAAGTTTTTATTTCTCCATCGTATTTGAAGGATATTTTCGCTGGGTAGAGAATTCTCGGCTGTAGGTTTTTGTCCTTCAGATTTTTGAATATATCATTCCACTCTCTTCTAGCCTGTAAAGTTTCTGCTGAGAAATCTGCTGATAGCCTGATGGGGGTTCCTTTGTAGGTTAGTTTCTTTTGCCTGGCTGTCCTTAATATTTTCTCCTTGTCGTTGACTTTTGCTAGCTTCACTACTATATGCCGTGGAGTTGGTCTTCTTGCATTGATAAAGTTTGGAGATCTATTGGCTTCTGTCACCTGAAGATCCATCTCCCTCACCAGATTTGGGAAGTTCTCAGCCATTATTTCTTTGAATAGGTTTTCTGCCCCTTTCTCCTTCTCTTCTCCCTCTGGTATACCTATAATCCTTACGTTGCATCTCCTAATTGTGTCTGATAATTCTCGGAGAGTTTCTTCATTTCTTTTAAGTCTTGCTTCTCTCTCCTCCTCTGCCTGCAACAATTCTATATTGCCATCTTCCAAATTGCTAATTCTTTCCTCCATATTATCGGCCCTACTGTTCAGAGCATCTAGATTTTTCTTAATCTCCTCTATTGTGTTCTTCATTTCCAATATTTCTGTTTGGTTCTTCTTTATCGTATCAAACTCTTTTGTGACATAGCTCCTGAACTCGTTGAGTTGTCGGTCAGAATTCTCTCTTAACTCAGTGAGTATTTTAATGATGGCTGTTTTGAAGTCATCATCATTTAGGTTATATATCTCATTTTCTTTGGGATTGTTTTCTGTGTATTTGTTACTTTCTTTCTGTTCTGGAGATTTAATGTATTTTTTCATATTGCTTGATGATGTTGATTTGTGCCTCCGCATGGAGATAGAGTTTAGTTGCTCCTTTCACTTGTTTCAGCTGCTGCGGTGGGGGGAGCAGCTGTTTATACTTCACCAACCAGGAACCCTGTCCGTAGTTGCTAACTGGGCCTGGGCCCCTCTTCGTAGCCACAGTGGCCCTTTGGATTCCCTCCTCTGCCGTGGGGGCCGTCACGGGGGGCTTCAGGCTGCAGGGGCCTACTGTTGTTGCCCACCTAGATGCGCTCTCTCCTTGGGGTCTGCAACGGTGTTATGGGCTTTTCCAGCGGGCAGGGGTGGGATCACTTATATTTGTCGCTCCGTTGCTGTCGGCACCCACCAAATCTCACTTGTCCTCTATGGGTCGCAGGAGAGCTATTGGCATCTTCTACAGTCTGTGGTTAGTACACCTAGCTATGCTGCTTTTGCCCTGGGGTCTTCCAGCCTTGTGGCTGGCGGCTGGGTGCCTTCTACTGGTGCTGTGCAGAGGCTTTCCCTAAGGCTTCTGTGAGCCTGTAGGGTTTCCCCCTAGGCTACTAAGCTGGGTCTCTGGAACTCTCTCCAGCCCCAGTCCTCTCCGAGATCTCCGGCAATCCCTAGCCTCACCGGGTGGGCAACGGCAGCTGGGGGTCGCCCCGTCCTCTGGGCTTCTCTCCGGGCCTCTGCCGGGAGCTCTGAATGCTCAGCGTGGCCCCTCTGCTACCGGCAGACAGAGAGTTTTGTCTGCTGCCTGGCGGAGCTCCGGCGCTTCCCCTCCGGGTCGCCAGACCCGCCTTTGAAAGTTCCCCCGCCCCGGTCCTCTCCGAGATCTCCGGCAATCCCTAGTCCCACGGGGCGGGCAACAGCAGCTGGGGGACGCCCCGCCCTCTGGGCTTCTGTCCGAGCCTCTGCCGGGAGCCCTGAATGCTGGGCGTGGCCCCTCTGCTAATGGCAGACAGAGAGTTTTGTCTGCTGCCTGGCGGAGCTCCGGCGCTTCCCCTCCGGGTCGCCGGACCCGCCTTTGAAAGTTCCCCCGCCCCGGTCCTCTCCGAGATCTCCGGCAATCCCTAGTCCCCCGGGGCGGGCAATGGCAGCTGGGGGTCGCCCCGCCCTCTGGGCTTCTCTCCGGGCCTCTGCCGGGAGCCCTGAGTGCTCAGCGTGGCCCCTCTGCTACTGGCAGACAGAGAGTTTTGTCTGCTGCCTGGCGGAGCTCCGGCGCTTCCCCACCGGGTCGCCGGATGCGCCTTTGAAAGTTCCCCCGCCCCGGTCCTCTCCGAGATCTCCGGCAATCCCTAGTCCCCCGGGGCGGGCAATGGCAGCTGGGGGTCGCCCCGCCCTCTGGGCTTCTCTCCGGGCCTCTGCCGGGAGCCCTGAGTGCTCAGCGTGGCCCCTCTGCTACTGGCAGACAGAGAGTTTTGTCTGCTGCCTGGCGGAGCTCCGGCGCTTCCCCTCCGGGTCGCCGATCCGGCCTTTGAAAGTTCCCCCGCCCCGGTCCTCTCCGAGATCTCCGGCAATCCCTAGTCCCCCGGGGCGGGCGTCTCTCTGGGACCCTCCGGGCGCCCCGAGCACCAGGCTGGGTCTCCCCGCCAATGGCGGGGAGAGACTCTCCCCGCGGGCTCAGGTGTGCAACTCCAAAGTTTCCCTCTGCGTTTAGGAGTAATTGCAGGGGGTTTAAGTAGGGTTCTGGTCACCTGTTTCCACCGTCGCTCCTCTGTTGTGTTCTCGCTCCTGCCCTAGATGTGTGTGGATCCTCTGGGGGCGTCCGTTGGAAGAAAGCCGCTTGCGGGTACTAGGCTGCCCGTCGGGGTCGGAGAGTTTTCACCTATTTCCACATCCTCCCGGAGGAAAGTCCGTCCGCCTTCCGATGTATAGTCGCGTGGGTGTCTCAGACGTCCTGAGATGCTGTCTGGATATCCTTTGTCAAGCGATAAGTGTCCAAATAATTGTAGACTCGAAGGGCGAGAGACAAAGAGGACTACTCACGGCGCCATCTTGGAATCGAGATCTTCATTACTCCAGAGTTAAAGCTTTTTTAACGACTAAGTCTAACAATAAGAGATGGGCTGATCAATTTGTGTTAAAGTTTTACAACAGAATCGTGGGCAGCCTTTAAAAATGGTGCCGTGGATAAATTTTTCATTACATTCAAAGGTGTTCAGAATACATTATTAAGAAAAGAATTCCAAAACTATGTATCTGTTTTTTCAAAATATACTATTTTTTGTGGACTTTTTTCCCCCGAAAGGGAATGGAATGCAACTCATCAAAATAGTGGGGTTTATCTCTCACAAATGGATTATCAGTAATTTTAATTTTCTCAGTTTATCTTATTTTCTGGATTTTCAAATATTTCTATAATCAACAAAAAAAGTATTTGCCATTTTTAAAAGATAAAGTGTCTTCTAGAAATATTGATATTTTGCTTTATAAAGTAAATTATTCAGATTCACAGAACTTTCATTTTTGCCTTTCTGTGACAGAGTATTGATCATTTTCATTCATGTGGTTTCTAATGCTACTAAGCATGTCATTTTAATTTCCATATGCTAGAGAGCTATTTTATTCCACTCAAATTTAAATAATTATGTTTTTAAAAAGAGTGAAAACAAGTAAAAAAAGAGAAAATTTTGTCTCATGTACAAGGACAGAGTAAAATTATATAATTCTAGCACAGAAGCGATGAGCAGACAGATTAATTCTGGGTGCCTCTGCGATTGAAGCAGAAGCCATAAATACTCCATTCAGTTCCTGAGCTAGGTCTGGAGGCCAGCACAATAGGACCCATCACACGCAGTCTCCTGGAAAGCAGGACAGAGACTAAGCAGGCTTGGGGCACTGCATCTTTCTTTGGATGATTTAGAATTTAATTGATGGCATACATCAGGTCCTAAAGGGAATGACATTCCTAACTGAACACTGAAGATTTAGTTATATAATCTTGGTAACAGTAGAAAGTGTGATCTTGAAAGTTAAGTTTATAATTACAAGTCTAATTATCTTTAGACATTGCAGCATCTACATTTCACTTAATTTTCCATTTATATGCAGTAAAACTAGTGATATAAAACAGTTGAGCTCTTGCATGGACGCTTTTAACAGTATATTCTACAGGTGCATAAAAACCAAGAGAATCTCTGGGGAGAGGCAAGAGAGAAAGCACAAGAAGTAATATTGATAAGGGCACTTTTTGGAAATGTCTGCATATTCCAAAATAGCAGCTGATAATACTAAACTAAATCAACCGACTATATGATGTTTCCTCTGATTTGTCTTTTCTTCCCTTCTAATTCTGGTAAGTACAATAATTATGTAAATATGGTCTAATCCACCCTAACCTTCAAATAGTTAACTAACATTTAACTTCAATCTACATGTGGATAGAAGGTGTGAATCTCAGTCCATGTAATGTTTTACTTTTTATATTACGCAAATTAATTTTTATTTTCTTCTCCTATTTTGCCAGTTGACAGAAATTCAATCTTAGTCAGCTCAGGGTTACCCACCCCTTGGCCTGGACTCCCATTAAGTTCCAGGGAGCTTACAGAGTGCCAGGTCACAGGAGGGGAGGGCATCTGTTAGTGTCTCCTCTATCCAGATGGCAGCTGCTGAGGCATCCTCATTCCCATCTGGTCTTTAGTCATTGGTCTCTGTAGGTAGCTGCTGAGTCATCCTCTGTCCCAAGCACTATACCTTGCCAGTTTTCCAGCTACTTCCTTGCCCTTCCCATGCTCTACTGGGCTTTAAGAAACCATGGATCTGGCTAAGGTTGGTACCACTCTGGAATGTAGAGAATCCTACTGCTCCTGGGATGTGAAACTCTGTCCCCCACATGTCCATATTTTTGCTTGTAGGGAACAACTTGAGCCTAATCTATAAGGTCCCCTTACAAATTTTTTGAGCATATTAAAAAATGGCTCCTGCTCTGGGCAGATGAGCTCTGAGAGCAGAAACGCCCTTCTGTGGATGTGCCTCCTGCAGATGGGTGTAGCACCACCCTAGGCACATGGCTTGGTGAGTAGAATGTGAACTGGATTTCAATCTCCTTATCCCCCAGGTGCCATGATTCAGAATACATTTCTTTTTTTAAAAATGCCCAATGGCTGGCTCTTCATGCAACACATAGTTCTTTAGAACATAGTTGTTTAGGCCAGCTATCAATACACCTAGCAGAACAATCATTGGACTATATTTCTCAATTACATCCAAAGGTAATTGATATATTTTTGATCAATGCCTTGCTAAAGCCACAATGTACAGTTTCTTTGCCATTACCCTAATCTAAAAGCCCAATCCTCTATTTTTTAAAGTGAGAGTAGTCTTCCATGCCTTTTGATAGTTACTCATTATTATTTCTGGTAATCACTGATAGATTTCATAAGTACAAATAATCTTTTAATAATCTGATAAAATTTGCCTTAATTACAATATCATAAATACTAATGCAATCTTTCTAGAAACAAATTTTCTCTCTTCATTGCTTTCTCTGAAAGTAAACATTTTCCATCCCTTGTGACTTGTGAGGTATTGTGGTAGATAATATCTCATATATATACATAATCAATATGACATTTGTGAGTGTGCGGAGTAATGGAGTTAGGGAAAGAAAATTATATATTATTGAACGTCTATGATATTTGAGGCATATTTTATTGTATTTTTTTTCCAACCAGACTCATACAGTTGGCATTACTATTTTGTACTCATTTCATGGATAAGAAAATTCAAGTCCTGAGAGGTCACACAACCAAAAGATGTTGAGCCATAATTTCACGAGTGTATCTGATTTCAATGTCAATTCTGTTTCAATTCATCAATAGTGCTCATATTTTCATGTATATGATACCAACTTATTAAAAAGCAAATTGTCTATTCATAGAGATATAGAGACAGTCAGTCAACTGGGGGCACTCAGATCTGATTTTCAACAAGCAATCCAAGTGATTTTGATACAACCAATCTGTAGATGATAGCCCGAGCATTTGTACTAAAACATATGACCTCAGAAAGTGACAATCTTATATGGGAGTACCAATGCCTATACAATTGCAATAAAGGTAAACTGGGCTAATTCTATAACGCATTTACAAAGCACTCGTTGTAGAACAAGAAAGGAAAAGTTCGGTTGAAATTTGGATTTGGAAGACGTTTAATCTGGGTATTAAAAATCGGCTTTGATGTGACAGGTGGATGTGATCATGAAAAGATCATGCACATATGTGCAGAGACAGTAGCAGGAAAGCGGAGCTGTGCACACCTAGAGATTATGGTGCTGGGTGGAGACAGAGGCAATGATGACCTTTGCAGCTAGGTTGCGCTTAGGTCAGTCACCCAAAATCAATCGATGAAAAAGATTACACTATTTTAGGTAATGTGAACCAGCTCTTTTTAAAGGATGAGAGTGATGTAGGTCAGATCTATGTTTTAGGTGCTAAAAATGGAGGTGTTAGGAAGGATGAATGGGGCAGGGGTTACAATCTGCTTTAGAAAAAACTCTGGTTTTAGACCAATAAGTGTGTAATAAGTGAGAGAATGGAAAATGAGTGGAATGAAGGGGACAAATCTCACAATGTTTTATGTTAAAACTAGTGGGATGTGTTGATTGACTGTGGTAGCTAAAGAAAGAAAATATTTCTTTAACACTAAATCAAGGTGACTGGAAATGTGGCAGTACCACGAACTCTGAAGGGAAACATTAAAGAAGGGACAGTTTTGAGTGGGGCATGAGCTCCAGTTTTGATTTACTGTGCTTGAGGTTCTAACAGGGTATCACTGTGGAGCTAGCATTCTAGGCAATTGGAAATATAGACTTGGAACACAGTAGAGGGGCCAAAGCTGACACATGCGCTTGGGTGTATTCTGCATGAAGAGTTCATAAAACCTTGAGTGTGGTTGATATTAAATTTAGTATATCAATTAATAAGATTTTGAGGTCTCAAATTTGGGAAAATATACTTTTAAGAGGTAACTAAAGAAAAATGAGCCTGTAAAGAATACAAAATAGAGTCCCTCAGAAAGTCATGAGAAAAAGCCAAAAGAACACAGTGTCACAAAATTCTAAGGGAAAGCGAGGCATTAGGGAACGGATAATAAAGAGTTCTGAATGTTGCAGCATGGTCAGGATGCATGGAGAAGATAACCAGTTATCTGATTTGGCAATTAAATCATTAAGCAGCTTTGATAAGGAAAAATTCTAGCAGATAGTGGGCAAGAAATCCTGGCGTCAATGTGTTGGTGAGTTGAGGTTAAGTGGGTATGTACAGCTTGCAAACCTAGATGACATCTTCAAGAATAACATGTACGAGGGTTCCTTTTTCTCCGTGTTTTCTCCAACACTTGTTAGTTTTTGTCCTTTGAATAATAGCAACGCTGAGGGCTGACCCTGTGGCTGAGTGATTAAGTTTGCGGGCTCTGCTTCGGCAGCCCAGAGTTTGCCAGTTCGGATTCTGGGTGTGGACCTACACACCACTCATCGAGCCACGCTGTGGAGGGATCCCACATAGAAGAACTAGAATGACCTACAACTAGGATACACAACTACGTACTGGGGCTTTGGGGAGAAAAGAAGAAAAAAAGAGAGGAAGATTGGCAACAGATGTTAGCTCAGGGCCAATCTTTCTCACCAATAAATAAATAAACAAATAAAAGCTTCCTTTAAAAAAGAATAACAATTCTGATGGACATGAGGTGATATCTGATTGCAGTTTTGATTTGCATTTCCCTGGTGGTTAGTGACGTAGAGCATCTTTTCACGTGCCTGTTGGCCATCTGTATGTCATCTTTGGAAAAATGTCTGTTTAGATCCTCTGCCCATTTTTAAGCAGGCTGTTTGTCTTTCTGTTCTTGAGTTGTATGAGTTCCGTGTATATTTTAGATATTAATACCTTATGGGATGTATGATTTGCAAATATCTTCTTCCAATTGGTAGGTTGCCTTTTTGTGTTGGTGATGGTTTCTTTTGCTATGCAGAAGCTTTTCAGTTTGATGCAGTTCTAGTTGTTTTTTTTCCCCTTTTGTTTCCTTTGCCTGAGAAGACATATTCAAAAAGATAGTGCTAAGGCTGATGTCAAAGAGCATACTGCCTGTGTTATCTTCTAGGAGTTTTATGGTTTCAAGTCTTACACAAATAACAAGTGTTGGAGAGGATGTAGAGAAAAGGGAACACTGGTACCCTGCTGGTGAAATGTAAATTGGTGCATCCACTATGGAAAACAGTATGGAGATTCCTCAAAAAAGTAAGAATAGAAATACCATATGATTGTGCTATTCCACTTCTTGGTATTTATCCAAAGAATACAAAAGCACTAATCCAAAAAGATATATCCGCCCCCCCCGATATTAATTGGAGGATTATTCACAATAGCCAAGACATGGAGGCAACCTAAGTGCCCATCGACAGATGAATGAATAAAGAAGATGTGGTATATATAGATACATATAATGGAATACTACTCAGCCATAAAAAATGATAAAATCTTGCCATTTGCAGCAACAGGGATGGACATTGAGGGTACTGTGCTAAGTGAAGTACGTCAGATGGAGAAAGACAAATACTGTATGATTTCACTCATGTGGAAGGTAAAAAAAAGTAAAAAACAAAAGAACAAACAAACACATTGATACAGAGAACAGATTGGTGATTACCAGAGGGGAAGGTGAAATGGATAAAGGGGGGCATTTGTATGGTGATGCATGGCAACCAGACTTTCGGTGGTGAACACAATATAATGGATACAGAAGTCAAATTATAATGATGTACCCTTGAAATCTATATAATGCTATAAACCAATGTTACTGCAAATTAAAGCCTCCCCCCCCCCCAAAAAAAAGAAGAAGAATAGCATGGCTGTGGGATAAGTAGAGATAAGGGATAACAGTTGGAGGAAAACACAGGGTAAAGGAGAGAAGATTTTTTTTTTTAAGAACTGGTGAAGTTTAGTATGTTTATGAACTGAGATGAAAATAATCAGTCAAGAAATGGGATGAATTAAAGGGGTAGAACAGGAAGCAGACGATTGGACAAAAAGAAGAAAGAATGAAATGAAGAGCTTAAGTGAAGGGGAAAACAGACCTCTTCAATATAATCAGCTATGGAGTACACTGTGTCAGGTCTTTTAATTTTCACAACTTTAAGGTTTATATTTTTACACCTATTTTACAGATGGAGAAAGTGAGGTGGTAAGAATTGGCTTAAGTTTACCCAGTAAGAAAACAGCAAGTCCTTTTTTTAAAAACTTTTATGCATTGTCTCCTTCCTTTGTGTCAGAAGGTAAATAATAAAAAATTAGGAATTAAAGAACATTTGAGAAAGAGGAAAAGGAATTTGAATTATCTTCTTGCAATACTGATATTTTGCTTTATAAGATAAATTATTCAGATTCATAGACCTTTCATTTGGCCTTTCTGTGACAAAGCGTCTTGATCATTTTCAGTCGTGTGGTTTGTAATGCTACAAAGCACATCATTTTAATTTTCATAGGCTAGAGAGTTATTTTATTCCATTCAAATTTAACTAATTATCTTTTGAAAAAGAGTAGAAAACAAATTTAAAAAGAAAATTTTGTCTCATGTACAGGGAGAAAGTCAAATTCTATAAATCCTGCACAGAGGCAGAGTGGACAGATTAATCCTGGGTGTCTCTGGGACTTAAGCAGGAACCATAAATACTCCGTTCAGTTCCTGAGCTAGGTCCAGAGGCCAGCTGCATCAGGACCCATCACATGCAGGCTCCAGGAAAGCAGGACGGAGACGGGGCAGGCTTGGGGCGCTGCATCTTTCTTTGGGATTTTTGTATAATTACTGTAACAGGAGGGACATTATTTCCTTGTTGGGCATCATCCAGGAGGTTCATCCGGCAGCGCATGTCAGGTCTCTCCACTGTAAACTTACCGTTTTTCCTCTTGTAGTTAGTATGTGTCTTGTGAAAAGATAACTTGAGGCCATATAAATACTATGTTTTTCATTAAAATTTCAGTCGTTAGTTTCAGCATCTATTGCTAATTTTTGAATGAAACAATGTTACCAAAATGTTTGGCAAATTGTGCTCTTCTACTCTTTTATCTTTTCTACTGAAAGAGCATTCTCTTCTCCCCATTGATCCAGTCATCCCTTCATTTACTTGTGTGCGTCTGGATTCACGGTCCTTATTTTATTCTCTGGGTTCCAATCTGTTACTATCACTATTTTGGTGCTCTGTGTATTTTTGGACTGTGTGTTCTGGATTAGGAATGCCATCTGTTGCTCAGTAGACTGTACATGTCTGATGAGAATGCTAGCTGCTCCAGTCGTAGCTTAACCGCATACCCCCCACCTAACGTTACACTGTCTGTGCTGAAGTATTTTCAAGTGAATTACTGACATTGTAACTAATATCAAGGTCCATTCTAGTAAGGAATAAATTAAAGTTGAAATATAGGCCTCCAAAGGAGAAGCATAAACTTTGAAAAGTGCAAGCGCTTTGAAAATGCTTTGCAGCGTAACTATCAGTAGGTTCAAAATGAATTCAGCTAAGGCTTGTCATTTGATGTATCACTTACTGACGCACACAGTTTCTTTGACATTTAAAAAGTAAGCACTCAAATTTATGTTTCTCTTTTTTTTTTTTAAAGATTGGCACCTGAGCTAACAACCGTTGCCAATCTTCTTTTTTTTTTTTCTGCTTTATCTCCCCAACCCCCCCCCCCCCACCCCTGTACAAAGTTGTACATCTTAGTTGCAGGTCCTTCTAGTTGTGGGATGTGGGATGCCACCTCAACGTGGCCTAACGAGCGGTGCCATGTCTGCGCCCAGGATCTGAACCCTGGGCCGCCAGAGCGAAGCGCATGAATTTAACCACTCGGCCATGGAGCCGGCCCCCCTATGTTTCTCTTTTTATCTGGAAAGAAAATTAGATTGTATCAGCATAGGACTAGACACACCGAAATACTCTTTGAAGTGAATCTTTTGCTGGTTTCACTTCTGGTGATTTATAGAAAGTACTGGAACTTTCCTGTACTTGTTCCTAAATTAGCTATTTAAATAATGAAAGAACTGCATATGTTTTTCTTTTCACTTTTTAATTAATTTATTTTTTTGAGGAAGATTAGCCCCGAGCTAACATCTGCTGCCAATCCTCCTCTTTTTGCTGAGGAAGACTGGCCCTGAGCTAACATCTGTGCCCATCTTCCTCTACTTTATATGTGGGATGCCCGCCATAGCATGGCTTGACAAGCGATGAGTAGGTCTGCCTCTGGGATCTGAATTGGTGAACCCCAAGCTGCCAAATCGGAATGTGTGAACTTAACCGCTGCGCCACCAGGCTGGCCCCAAGAACTGCATATGTTAATTCAAAATGATCTTAGGAAAATGAAAAACTTCAACCAGGTCCATATAGAATATGGATGAAAAATAGATATTTACCCATTTATTTTTTTCTAGTAATTTGCTCATTGTATATCTAAATTTTGTAGTTATAAAAATGTTTGCAGCTGTCAAACTTCATTTCTTCTGATAGATATTATTTTATAAAATCTTGTTCTAATAAACTGATTTTGTAGAAGAACATGAACTCAATATCTGGACAAAAATAAAAGCCAATAATCATCTCAGATTTTTGGACTGCAGAGGTAATTCACAAAATAATAAGGTCAATAAGGATTTAAATTCAAGGAAGGTATAGCTTTCTAAGGTAGTCAAAAATGCTGGAGTGTACCCTCAAACACCGTAATCTTAATTCTATCTTAATTCGGACTTTTTCAGTGGGCTAATAATTACTTTTTAGACAAAAAGTAAAAGCGGAGGGGGGAAATAATGACAGTGTATAATTTCTCATAGTGCTTTAGAGCTCCAGTCTATTTTCATAGTTTCATTTTATTCTAACAACTGTCCCATGAATGACTGTCATTATCCCTGTGCTTCAAGTGAGGAAATTTAATTTCCAAGGTAATTTGCCCGTGGTTATTTAAATGGAGCTCACTGTGCTGGAAATGGGACCGAAGCCTAGGTAACTTTACTTCATATCCTGAGTTTTCCACTTAACCATGCTTTGCTTTGTGAAATGTGATGGAAAGTACACTCAGAAACTGAGTTATCATCCTGGCTCTACTGTGTTTTATGTGTGACTTGAAAGGAGTTTTCTTCAGTTTTCTCTGAGGTCTCCTCTGCTCCGAGTCAGCCATCAGGACGTGCATTCAGCAGCTCTTCACTGACTGCCGACTCCCCGCCAGGCCCTTTCCCCGCCCTGAAGTCCCAGGGGAGCAGCATCGCTCTGCTCATGGAGCTTGCTAATGTGGGGGGAAACATGGGCAATAAACAAGTCAACACTTCTACAGATTTAAATTCCATCAACACGTATTTAAAAGGAGGCAATTCTAAGATTTATACTTGGTTAAGATAACCTGAAGAAATTATTAACGGTATAATATTGACCAAAGCCTGGACCTTTCAGTCAATCTTATTAGCTAATTCATTTTACTGTAACTGATTTAACCTTGTTGATCAGGTGCTGAGTTTTGTTTCAATAATAATAATTTCAATAATCTGATTTCCACGATATTTTATTTTTTCAAAAATATATTTGTTTAAAGATGCTGAACGATTTCTTTTGCTTTAGGCATTCATTAATTAATTTGAGCTTATGTAATATACAGCTGCATTTTTTCAAAAAGGTTTATTGAGACCTAATTCTGTTGATCTGTTTACAGTGCAAATTCAGTGGGTTTTAGTGCATTCACAGAGCTAGCTGTGCAATCGTCATCACAGTCGTTTTAGAGCACTTTCGACAGTCTGAAAAGAAGCTCATGCTCGTTAGTGGTTGCTCCTCATTTCCCTCAACCCCTTCCCCTCAGTGTTTCTGACCATAATGGAATTAAATTAGAAACAAATATAATCTAAACATCTCTGAAATATCCCCAAATATTTCAAAATTTAACTACATTCTTATAAATAACCCTTAGATCAAAAAAGAAATCAAAAGAAAAATTAAAATGTATGAAAATGCAAACATAACAAAGCAAAGAATGTCCTAAAGCAATGCTTATGGGGAAATTAATAGCACTAAACACCTATATTAGAAAAGGAAAGGGTCTCAAATCAATAATCTCAGATTCCATTCTAAAAAACTGGAAAAAAGAGCAGATTAAATCCAAAGTAAAGGCTGGCCTGGTGGCGCAGTGGTTAAGTTCACACATTCTGCTTTGGCAGCCTTGGGTTTGCCAGGTGGGATCTGGGTGCAGACACTGCACCACTTGTCAAGCCATGCTGTGGTGGACATCCCACATATAAAGTAGAGGGAGATGGGCACGGATATTAGCTCAGGGCCAGTCTTCCTCAGCAAAAAGAGGAGGATTGGCAGCAGATGTTAGCTCAGGGCTAATCTTCCCCCCTCCCCCCGAAAAAAACCCCAAAGTAAGTAGAAAAAAAGATATAGTAAGAATCAGAGCAGAAATTCACTAAATAAGAAACAAGAATGAAAACAATGAAATCAAAATTTGGTTTTTTGAGAAAATCAATCAAATTGATAAATTCCTTCTAGACAGATCAGGAATAAAAGAGAGACAACACGAATTACCAATATCAGGAATGAGAGAGGTGACATCATCACTACAGATTCTGTAGCTTTAAAAAGGTAAGGAAAGATTTTGAACAACTTTTATGAATAAGTTTGGCAACTCAGATGAAATGAACAAGTTCCTTGAAAGACACTGGCTTCCAAAGCTCTCCTAAAAAGAAATGCGTAGAGTGGATAACTCTGTATCAGCTAAAGAAATTGAATTTGTAATTTAAAAGCTCTTCAGAAAGAAAATGTCAGGCCCAGATGGCTTCCTTACTGAATTTTGGCAAACCTTTAAGGCGGAATTAATAACAATTCTGCTCAAATCCTTCAAGAAAATTGTAAGGTATGCGTTGTTTCCCTATTTATTCTATAAAACCAGAATTACTGTGAAACCACAATAAGAAAAAGAAATTACAATAAAAGAAGAATACAGATGAATATCCCTCTTAATGTAGATGTGAAAATTCTAAGGGGCCGGCCTGGTGGCGTAGTGGTTGAGTTCATGCACTCCACTTTGGTGCCCAGGGTTTGCAGGTTCAGATCCTGGGCACAAACATACACACTGCTCATCAAGCCATGCTGTGGCGGCATCCCACATACAAAATAGAGGAAGACTGGTACAGATGTCAGCTCAGCAACATTGTTCCTCAAGTAAAAGAGGAAGATTGGCAACAGATGTTAGCTCAGGGCCAATCTTCCTCACCAAAAGAAAATCTAAACTAAATTTTAGCAAATTGGATCCAGCAATGTAGAAAATAGATTTTGGATTAAGATAATCATTTTTTTTTTCAGTTTGCCAAGATGGTAAACTTCATTAATTGTTTTTGAATGTTAACCAATTTTGCATAATAGGGACAAAACTCATCATATCAGCAAACTGAAAAAAAACCACATGGTTATCTTAATCCAATGTACATTTTTGATATAAACTCTCAGCAATCTAAGAATAGACAGGCATTTGCCTAACCTGATAAGGGGCATCTATGAAAAACCTAAGTTAACATCATATTTATTGGGGAGCAACTAAACACTTTCTCCTTAACATCAGAAACAAATTGGATATTCATTCTCACTGCTTCTGTTCAATATTGAACTAGAATATTCTTGCAAATGCAATAAGCAAAGAAAAATAAACAAATGGCATCCAAATTGGAAAGGAAAAAAGTAAAATGTATTTGTAAATGACATGCTTGTCTATGTAGAAAAATCTGATGGAATCTATAAAAAAGTTGCTGGAATCGAAAAGTGGCTTTAACAAGGTTGCAGAATACAAGATCAATATAAAAAAAAGCAGTTGCATTTCTATATACTATCAATCAATGAACAATTTGAAATTAAAATAATACCATTTACAATAGCATCATATTATGACACTTAGAGATAAATCTGACAAAAGATATGAAAGACATAAACACTTAAGATTGAAAGCACTCCTGAGAGAAATTAAAGATCTAAACAGTAGAGAGACACACCACATCTACAGATGTAAGACTCAATGGTATTACAATGTCAATTCTCTCTAAATTTGTTTAAATTCAACTCAATCCCAATAGTCTTTTTTTTTTTTGGTAGAAATTGACAAATTGATTCTAAAATCACTGAGAAATGCAAAGGACCTAGAATAGCCAAAACAATTTTGAAAAATAAGAATAAAGTTGGAAAACTAACCCTATCTATTTTCAAAATTGAAAAAAGTACAGTAATCAAGAGAGTGTGGTGTCAATATAGACAAGTAGATAAAGGAACAGAAATAAACCCTTATATTTGGCAACTGATCTACATGAAAGCTGCAAAGGCAATTCAGAAGAAAATGATCTTTTCAAAAAATGATGCTGGAAGAACTTTGATATCCATATAAAAAAATTAAGTTCAATTCATTCCACTTGTCATATACAATATTTAACTCAAAATGGATGGTAAGCCTAAATGTAAGTCTTAAAATTATAAAACTTCTGGAAGAAAAAGTGAAAGGAAACCTTTATGACCTTGGATGAGGCATAGATTTTTTTTAGATATAACACTAAATTCTGACCTATAAAAGAACAAATGGATAAATTGTACTTTACCAAACTTAAAAATTTCTGCCCTTTGAAAGAAACTGTTAGAGAATGAAAAAACAAATTAGATACTGGGAGAACGTTTACAAAGCACACATCTGATAAAAGATATATTGTATTTGGAATATGTAAAGAACTCTCAAAACTCAGCAACAAAATAAAAATCGATTTTAAAAATGAGCAAAAGATTTAAATGCAAAATTCACCAAAGAAGATATACAAATGCCAATAAGGATAAGAAAAGAGTCCCAAAATTTTTAGTTATTAGGGAAAGGCAAAATAAAACTACAATGAGGTAAACCACCATAACAGGTGAACCACTATTCACCTATTATAATGACTAAAACGGAAAAGCTTGACTCTGTTAAATGTTGGTGAGAATGTGGAGGAACTGGGGCCCTCTCAGACTGGTACAACTTTAGGAAAACAGTTCGGCAGTTTCTTATAAGTTAAACATACACTAACCATATGACCTAATTGTTCTGCTTCTAAATATTTACCCAAGAGACGTGAAAGTCTGTGATCCTATAAAGACCTGTAATAGAATGTCTTAGTAGCTTTATTAATAATAATCCCAAACTGGAAACAACCCATATGTCCATCAGCTGCTGATTGGATATGTAACTGTGTTATAGTCATATAATCGGACACTACTCAACAGTAAGAAAGCGGTAAGCTACTGAGACATGCTGCAACACGAAGGCAACCAAAACAGTTCAGTTGAAAGAATCTAGGCAGAGTAAGTGCCGTATGATTCTATTTACATAAAATCCTAGAGAATATCACCAAACTCTAAGGACATAAAACAGATCACTGGTTGCTTGTGGAGGTGAGTTTGTAGGGGTGGGGGCAGCTACGGGGAATGGGGAATTACAAAATGCATGAGGAAACTTTGGGGTTGACGAATATGTTCATTATCTTGATTGTGGGAGGCATCTTACAGGTGTATATACATGTGCAAATTTGTCAAATTGGGCAAGTTAAATATATAGAGTTTATTCTACATCAATTATATATCAATAAAACTGTTAAATTAAAAAAAGAAAAAAGAAAGAAATTCATTGAGTATATTTCATTCTTTATATCTCTAGTTTGAAATATCTAACATTTCAAAACATTCAATTTTATTTTACGTGAATTTAGGTTGTTTAATGCCTCATTACCTCAACCTTTAAAGCTACTTAATACTATTTCAGAGTAGATTTCAAAAGCTGAAGGAATAATTTAGTCAAGCCATTTTACTTTAAGTCTTGGCTTAATTTCTGGAAATCTAGCTAAATGATTACTAAAAACTAAAATAACTTAGAATGGCCATTTAAAAAATTTAAATATATGTTTGATTAAATCCCTTACTTATGTGCCCTTTTGCTTTATAAGTGCAATAGTCACACATAAAGTATCTGGTAATATCACTGTTCAAGATGGTCTCTTCAAAACAGAGTTTCAAAAAATAATTTAAAAATAATAACGTTAGTGAAATCTAAAGATAATTTTGTTTTCTGCATTAACTTCTAACATTAGCTAATTTTAATTCACAAGCAGCGGTATACATTTGAAATGAAGTCATTCTTGAGGCATGAAAATAAACATTCCTTAATTCCATGCCGGTACCTCCACATAATGATGCCTAGATTGAGATTCAAAAAGGTTTTTTTCCAATTATTTTATTGAGGTCATAATGGCTTATAGTATTGTATAATTATCAGTTCCTGTCTAGATTGCATCACGCCCACCACCAATAGTCTAATTTTATCCATCACCGTACGTGTCCTCCTTTACCCTTTTTGCCCACTCCCCAAGCCCTTCCCCTCTGGTAACCATTAATTTGTTCTCTTTATGCACATGTTTGTTTATCTTCCGCATATGAGTGAAATCATGCAGTGTTTGTCTTTCTCCATCTGGCTTATTTCACTTCTCATAATAAAATTTTGAAGTGGGTGGTTAAACATTGCCTGAGCGGGGACCTGTGTCATTCTCGATGGTCCTACACCTCCTTTCCTGGCATTAATAACTTCAAATCCCATTTTCTTCTAAGTTTTATGTAAAAAAATTTAGCAAGAGCCCAGCACTTTTTAAATTGTAAAACACATACATCTTTAAACTTATCTTAAAAGATAGACAGATCCTTATGTTCTGCTTATGTTTTCTAAGATGGAGGCAACTCAATCCATATTAATACATCTTCCCTTTATTTTATTTTATTTTGGATGAAAGTATCAAATATTAGAAATACACATACATTTGCACCTATTCACATTCATTTTCACTTCTTCGATGCCCTCTGTCGCTATTACAGAGTACAAAAGAGGCCACAAAAGAGATGAACTTCTGTTAGTGAGAGATATCCCAGCAATCTACCAGATATAATTAGATGGCATTTTAATAATCAAATGAAATCTATTCAAAGATTTCAAAATGGATATGTGTGGTTGCTAAGCAATATGGTAGAAGAACCTAGAGCAGATGTTCTTAATTCAGGATACGAGTGATTTGGTCTGTAATCTTCGACTAGTCACTTCATCAGTCTCTGGCAAGGTTATACTTTGAATGGCAATTCTAACTTGTCCAGGAGTGCATTCTGTATAATTAAAATATTGGCTTCCATATGTCATAGAGTCATTTCTCCCTGTTTCTCCCCTATAAATACAACTAAATACCTGGAGATCATTCAATAGACAATGAGAAAAGGCTTCTGAAAGCTTGAAAGAAGAGCATGCACTGTTTAGGAACTTGGGACTTGAAGAATGACAATGTGGTGCCTCTCTGAGTTTTCCTGTTATCGCTCATGTACCATTGGACTGGGTGCTGAAGAGGGCGAAACCTGGAGCCACCAAAAAGAACAGATCAAACACCAACCAAGAAACACAACAAACAAGCAAACAAGAAAAGCCTGCTTTTCCTGGCCAAAGGACTAAGAGAGGGGAAGGCCAATAGAGACCTAGGGGGACAGTGTCACACATAGCTCCACAAACTAGTCTGGCAGACAGTTTGATCCTCTGGAAGCAGAGCAGTAAAGACCCAGGCCATTCTACTCCTAGTCTACAACTGGAGCATCAGTGAGTGTTCTAATCTGGTGCCAGTGGTGGTGACAACAGTCAAGCTCTGTGTCTCCTTGCTTTCATCTACTAACATAAGGAGACCTAAACTCAGAAGCTTCTGTACTCTTCTCCAGAAGGTTGGCCAGAAACAACAGGTGGTCCACGGATGTGCCTTCTCCACCTGCAAATGGTAACAGTAAGGACTAAGTGGGATCCCCAACAGTACCAGAAGAAGAAAGCAGGCCAGAATAACATAATGAGGGTTCAGAAAACGAAACTGCCATTGTAACTAAAGTCCACAAAAATAGACCAGAATCTACACATTAGCCTAAAATGGAAGATTTAAATAGAATCAAAAGTCTGCTAACAAAATACCCAAAATGTCTAGGATATAATAAAAAAAAATCACTCGTCAGGCCTGTAACCAAGAAAACGATCATTTGAATGAGAAAAACACAATCAACTGATAATAATGCTGAGAGGAATGAGATGTTAGAATTATCTGGCAAGGATTTTAAAGAGCATTAGTCATAAAAATGCTTCAATTGTCAATTACATATACTCTGGACACAAATGAATAAACAGAAAATCTCAGCAAAGAAATCAAAGTTATAGAAAAAAACCAAAATGAAATTATAGAATTAAAAATATAGTAACCAAAATAAAAATCCTATTAGCTGGATCCAATAGTGGAATGATAATGAGATAGGATAGAATCAGCAACCTTGAACACAGATCAGTAGAATTTACTCAATCTGAGTAATAAAGATAAAAGACTGAATGAAAAAATGAAGAGAGCCCCAGGAATCTCTGAGATAATAACAAAAGCTATGATATTTGTATCACTGAGATCTCAGAAGGAGAGGGGAAAGGATGTGGAACTAGAAGGTATTCAAAGAAATAATGGTTGAAAACCTCCAAATTTGGTGAAAGACATAAACCTATAGATTCAAGAACCTGAAAAAACTTCAATTAGAAGAAGAAGAAATCCACACCAAGAAACGATATAATTAAACTTCTTAAAACTGAAGACAAATAAAAAAATCTTAAAAATAGCCAGAGAGAAATGACATATTACCTATACAATAGCAGACTTCTCATCTGAAACTATGGAGGCCATAAGGAAAAAGAAGATTTTTCAAATGCTGAAAGATAAGAACTGTCAACCTTGAATCCTATATCTGGTAAAACAGTCCTTCAAGTGAGAAGGGGAAATAAAGATGTACTCCAATGAAGGAAAACTAAGGTAATTTGGTGCTAGCAAACCTAGCCTTCAAGAATGGCTAAAAGAGAGCCAGCCCTGATTGCCTTGTGGTTAAAGTTTGGTGCACTCCACTTCAGCAGCCCAGGTTCAGTTTCTGGGCACAGAACCATACCACTTATCTGTCAGTAGCCATGCTGTGGCCATGGTTCACATAGAAGAGCCAGAAGAACTTACAACTATACACAACTATGCAATGGGGCTTTACAGGGAGGAAAAGGAAGAAAAAGGGAGGAAGACTGGCAACAGATGTTAACTTAGGGCGAATCTTCACCTGCAAAAAAAAAAAAAAAAAAAAAAAGAAAGAAACACAGAAAGAATTGGCTAAAAGAATCTCTCCAAATACAAAGACAATGATAACGGAAGGAAAGAACCATGGAATGGGTAAAAACAGAAGTAAACAAAATACAGTTTTGCCTCATGTGTTTCTTTAATCATATTTTAGGCTTGAAGCTCAAGTAATAACACTATCTGATATGGTGCTTACTCAATGTAGAGGAAATGCTTAAGACTGTCCTCAGGGACAGTTTCTATTGACTAACTTTTTTCCCCTGTGCATGGATCATACTTTTTTGTTTCTTTGAATGTCTTGTAATTTTTTTTTTTGTTGAAAACTGGGCATTTTAAATATAATGTGACAAATCTAGAAATCCATTCCTTTCCCCCTTCTCACGATTTGTTGTTGATTGTTTAGTCACTTTCCTAAACTAATTTTGTAGAGTCTGTACTCTTCATGTGTGTGGCCGCTGAAAGTCTCTCTTTGGTTAGTTAGTGGTTGGCTATTTATTAGACAGATTTCCTTAAATGTGTGGAACTAATAACTCTCCCAGTCTTCACTAAGGGCCTCTGTGCATGTAATGGGACATGCCTTCAACACCTCAGCTAGGCAGTTTACCCCTCTAACTTAACCTTAACTTCCTACAGGTTATCAAGATCTACCAAAGGTAAGAGAGCTTAGGGACTTCCCAGGGCTTTCCTGAGCAAGTGCAGAATCCTATACATATATGTGGCCTTTTAGATTCTGAAAAAATATGAAATATATGAAAAATATGTCAGAACTTTTCAAATTCTCACTATGGAAATCTTGCTCCCCAGGTTTTCCTTTTAAGTTTTTTGGTTAGCTTATTGTTTGCCTCAAGTCTCATTGCCACTTCAGTAAGCTGTGAAGTTAAACAATTGCCACTGATTGTTTTCAACAAACGCCCCTGGGTGGGGGGGAAGGCTGTTCACACTAGGTGAGCCCTGAATGAAGTCAAGTAAAGACAAGACTTGTAAGTGGAGATTTCGAGGGAACTGCCAGACAGGTCAAATAATGACAGTTTTCAGAGAATGAGGCTTTGAAAGAGCTCCAACTGCTCTTTGGAGCCTGTAATTACCTTCCAGGATGATGATTTTCACTGTGATTGTGGGCTATTGATTTTAAAGGCTATCACAGAACTGGAGACGGAGAAGAGTGACTAGAAATCGGGCAAAATAAAATGGCACAAATCTCACACCAAGATTCAATCATTTTTCTTAAATAAATTCTCCACAGATGGTTGCAAGCCTTGTTAATGCCAGTTGTTGTAATTTTATTTTCTCTCTATTCTCCAAAAACTTTAGAACAAGGCAGTGTGTATACCATCAACATGGTGCCAATCTGTGACTATGACCTTCTTGAAGCTCTCCTAGAATTGCAGTGTGACCTTAAGCCAGCCATTGAATTTACGTACTCTTGAGAATCTTCAACTACTGCCTTAACAAAGTGATTTTACACATGACATTAGGCAACATGTGTTTTAGTTCTTTGAAAATTGTGGCATTTTATTAAAAAGGCAAGATAGTAGAAAATTTTTCTAATTCAAATCATCTTTATACTTACATTATAAAATAGTCCAGCAATGTACCCAGAAAAATAAAGGCTTTCATGAACAGCTGTTGTATATCTTCCTAGCAAAGAGTACAGTAGGAAAGGGAAGGGAAAAAGAGTAATTGTACAGCAGAGAAACCTGATAAGCAGTACTTCAGCCAGGTGATCCAGATTAACACCATCAGTGATAAGTCACGTGGATAGAATGTACCCTTAATGTGATGTGATAAATGTGGAGTTTTACCTCTGCTGTCTTCCTCCCAAAAACATATACCCAAATCTAATCATGAGGTAAACAACAGAAAAATTCCAGCTGAGGAACATTCTATAAAGTACCTGACCTGGACTCCTCAAAATGGGCAAAGTTATCAACAATAAGGAAAGTCTGCGGAACTGTCACAGCCCAGAGCAGCCTAAGCAGAAATGATGAGCAAATGCAATGTGGTATCCTGGATGGGATCCCAGAACAGACAAGGGACATTAGGTAAAAAGCAAGGCCACCCGAATAAAGTATGGATTTAGTTCATTAAAAAAAAATTCTTACAATGACTACAATCCTCTAGATTTCCTGGCCTTCCCAGTATTTTCTGGCCACATCCCCTACCATTTTTCCCCTTCCTCACTCAGCCCCAGCCACACTGGTCCTGTTCTTACATCCATCCAGAATGCTCTGACCTCATGTCTTTTCACTGCTTGCTCCTCCCAAAGCTCATTCTCTCACCTCCTTCAAATCCTGTTCAAATGTAACCTATTCACTGAAGCCTACCCCAATCACTGTATTTAAATTTTAAACTGGTCCTTCCAACAACCTCAAACCACTCAAACATTCATACTGTGTAACAAACTATATACTATACTTATTTATTATGTTTATTTTAGATCATTGCTCTTCATCCACTTTCCCCTCAATCAAGTTATAAGCTCAACAAGTGCAAAATATGTGGGGCTGTTGTGTTTATAGCTATATTCTAAATGACAAGAACAATGACTAGATAGAGTAAATGTTTAATATATATTTGTTGAATAGATTGCCAAATAGATGGCATGAGAAAAAAAAACACACGGAGCTATTTCAGGAAAATTTTAAAACATTCCTATGGTCTTAAAGTTTGTGTCTCCTCAAAATTCATATATTGAAATCCTAACACCCAAAGGTAATGGTATTAGTGGGTAGGGCCTTTGGGAGGTGCTAAATCAAGAGGGTAAAGCCCTCAGGAATGGGATTAGTGCCTTAGAAAAGAGGTTCCAGAGAACTCCCTAGCCCCTTCCACCATGAAAGGACACAGCAAAAATGTGCCAGCTATGAACTAGGAAGAGGGCCTTCACGAGAAAGTGACCATGTTGGCACCTTCAGTTCTTGGACTTCCCAGCCTTCAGCACTGTGAGGACTAAGTTTCTGTTGTTTATAAGCCACCCAGTCCATAGTATTTTGTTATAGCAGCCTGGGCAGACTAAGACAAATCTCAAACAAAAAAGAGATTCTAAAAACTTCCAGAGTTAAAGAGTAAAACAACTACTAAAGAACAACAACTAGATGAACATCAGATCCCTCAACAGCCAGATGGGGCGGGAGACTACAATGCAGAAATATTTTAGCTATTAAATTAAGAGAACTTTGAAGTCAGAATTTTGCATCCTACAAATTGTCAGTCAAATGTGAAGGTACAATAACAATATTTTCAGACATTTAAATCTCCTGAAAATTTTCTGCTTGCAAACCACGTTGAAATAGTTTCTGAGGAAGTGGACCAGTAAGAAGAGAGAAAAGTCCAAGAAAGGCTGCAATACCTAGGGAAAAGTAGTAATAGTTATAAAAACAACTTGGAAAATCTATTACTATCTAAGGCAAACAGAGAAAATAACTATGAAGAAGAGGAAGGAAGGAAGGAAGGAAGGAAAGAAGGAAGGGAGGGAGGGAGGAAGGAAAGAAGGAAGGAAGGAAAGAAGGAAGAGATGGAAAGAATTTCAAATACCCAGAATTAAAATTCTGGATGATATAAACATTATTTAAGTGGAGGGGAGTTCAAGGGATCTAAGAGCATGGCAAGAAGATTCTAAGGTTCTTGTTTTCCTAGATGTAGAGGTAGATATAAATGCAACAGTAACAAAGAAAAAAAAAGAAAAGAAATTTTGTGGAAGAGAGACAAATGGAAATAAAAAGTAAATAAGGTAGAAACAAGTACAAAAGTATCTGAAATCACAATCAATGTAAATGGACTAAACTCGGCAGTTACAAAACAGAGATTATTAGATGACTTTTAAGACTCCAGCTATAGTTGAATTACAAGCGAATCAAGTGACACTTAAGGACACAGAAAAATTAAAAGTAAAAGGACAAAAAGAGATAGCAGGCGAATACTATATAAAGCAAAGCTGATACAGCTATTTCATGTTCAGACAAATTCAACTTTAAGGAAAAAATTCATATTATACATGGGATTGCTTCATGAAAGTGAAAAGTCCAATTTATTAAGGAATTATAATGACTAGAAGCTTACTATACCTAATAAAATTTCAGAATTTATAAAATCAAAATTAATAGACTTAGGAGGAGAAATTGTCAAATCTGCCAATCAGGGTACAAGACTAAAACACAGCTCTCTAAATGAAAAATAGGTATGTCAGGATCATGGAATAGGTACCACGTAGACAACATTATTTGACCACAACACAATTAAGTTAGAAGTTAATAAAAATTCCAATAAAAATGTCCACATATTTGCAAATGGAAAGAGCACATTTTCTAAGTAACTTTCTTCAAAGAAGATATCATGAAAACTGCATAGCCATAAGACTGCATGTCAAAATTTGAGGTTGCAGCAAAAACTATATTTCAAGGAAAATTAAACGCCTCAAATAATTACACTGCAAAGTAACAAATGCCAATAATTAACAAACTAAGCATAAATATTGAGTCTAAGAGAAAAAAAGTGAAACCAGAGTAGATAGAAAAAGTAATACAGACAAGAGTAGCTATCAATGAAATAGAAAACAAAACAAGGCTCGAAAAGCCAAAAGTTGGTTGCTCAAAAGATAAACGAAACACAAACTCTAACAAGGTTAATAACGGAAAAAAAAAGAAGGCATATATGAATAATATTTTGAATAAGATGGAGGAGATATTACTAGAAGTAAAACATATTAAAGATTTAATAAAAGGATATCAATGAATTTATAATGATTAACTTTAAAATTTAGTTACCTTGGACAAATTCCTGAAAAATGTGATTTACCAAAACTGAGTCCAAATAAAATAGGAAAATGAGGACTCACACTTGAAACCATTGTTAAAATCATCCCATAATAAAATAATAGTCTCAAATGATTGACAGATGGGATCTACCAAATTTTCATAAAACAGATCATTGCAATCTAGTAGAAACTCTTCTAAACAATGGAAAAAGAGAGAATATATCTCAAACCTGTAAAATCTTAACATAACGCTTAACAAAGAAAATTATAGGTTCTTCTCATGAGTGAACCATAGATGAAAAAACCCTAAATCAAGTAGTATATTTGATTTAGGATTTTTTCATCTATAGTCATATATATACTAATATAAATATAAACATATATATCAAATACCATATGTACATATATCAGATCACACATAACTAGTAGGATTTAGTCCTGGAATGTAAGGAAAGGTTAATATTTAATATATAAACATTTAACTTATAAATAATAATACATAATAATGTATAGCATTTAATATATAAATGTCATCATTGATTATCTCAATAGAAAGAAAAACTAATAGAAACTTGATCCAGGGAATTTGATAAAATTTAGCATGAATTTATGATAAAAACCCTTAGTATACTTGAGTTTACTCAAGGGGAGGAACATCACAATAAATGTAAGTTATTATCAGTCTTATAGATCTCCAGTTTGGTAGTAGCTTCTTGAATGTTAACTATATTATTAAAAATAAAATTTTAAATGTGGCCACGCATGGCCCAGTGATGACAGTGTGCCATGCATCAATGTTTATTATTAAACTAATTCTGAATACCTGACGCATACATTTTTTTTAGTAAGGGGAACGTGGATCAAATGCACTTTCTACTCCTCTTTTTTAGTGAAAAAGAGAGACAGAGATGTTTTACAAAACAGAAAATAAAAACAGAAGTAAATACAAGGAGCTTCTTAATCACTGACAATAGAATCAAAATCTACTTATGTCAGGCTTTTCATATAGGAAGATGTGTTCTATAGATGTAATACAACCAGTGATATATCTAACTTTTCTGATACATCAGACCTCTAAGGAATTCAACCGCAAAGAAAACAATATGCCGATTATAATACTTGGTGTGATGGGACGTCTCCTAATGAAAAGCAAATCCTGTATTGTTTAATGCACTGTGTAAAGAACCCAGCACTAGGCCCTCATAGCAGCATTTAAAACGATGTTTTGGTGCTTATGCCTTCAGTGAATGGAACTCTCATCACATTCTGAAGTTGTGCCAAAATGTCATCCTGCTAGAGAAAAATGCATCACAAGTCTTTACTTTTTCTTTCTTAAGGGGTCACTTTTTACAAACATCCAACTGAAAATGCAGTCTCCTCTCAAGAATTTTCTGTGCATAAAAGTCCATCTTTGTTTTCAGCCTGAAACAAACCCTTGTGCTCATTGAAACTAGACTCTGACCACAAACTTTTCCGTAATTGACTTCCTGTAAGGACCACCTATTAGAGCTCCTGGATCTTATCCTAAGTCTGGGTTGTATATTCACCAGAAATGACTATATCGTTGTGCTGATTATCCTGAAGTCATCAGGGGAACAAATTAAATCAGAAGCAGAGAAAAATTCTAAAAGATGTAAAATAAAACATTTGCTCTAAAGACTTTCCTCAGGAAAATACAAGCCTATATTGGATTTTCTTCATTAAAATTCTTAAGGTGAACACTTCTGGCTTTTTATCCTTTCTGTTTCTGATCCTGAAACTCTTAAATTTTATTTACCACAGCAGCCCTTCCATCAAGACTTCTGAGCAACTGACAGTCTAAAGCCCCGGTTGACATAAGGATTGGAAAGAATTTCTGACATACAAGGGAGAAGACACTAGAAAGATTTCTCTAAACACTTCAATTTTTTACAGATTAAATATTATTGAATGTAATCTGTTTCATGCTACATTCAATATGATTTGAGTAGCAACAAAGGTGCATTTTTAGCCTAGAATTTAGAGAATATTTTATCACTTTGGGTTTCTTGTTCTTTGGAGATAATCATGTAAGCAATAAGAGTCCATGGGATTCTTATAGTGTGACCACGCTAATCAATGAAGGTATTCTCAAAATCTCCAAAAGTAATCAAATATTTTCTCAAGTCACAATGTAAATCAAACTTTTCTCAAGATGCTGCAAATTAAATGCTGTCCACGGAATCAGGAAAAAACTGCAGTTTTTCTTGTGACTTGCTTTCTCGTTGATGGATAAGAACCAGTCAATGAGATCAAAAGCACTTTAATTTAGTATGATACCTAAATATTATAATGGTCCACCAGAATATTCCAAAGTTTTAACAAAAGATAAATAATTAAGATTACTGGGAGCCACAGATTTGAATGTCATGCAATTTGTAAGCCAGTATATACTAGACCAGGCTATAGGAGGGCAACAGTGGAAGCTACTATGGCGCCACTACGGTTATCCTGTGGCTATTATGGGGCTAGTTACCCAGGCCAGAGGGGATGGCCTGGATCAAGGCAGTAGCAGTGGAGTTGTGGGAAGTTGTTGGATTATGACCCTTTCAGTTTAAAGAAAGTTTATCTCCCTTATTTTTTCAAATATTTCTTTTTAATTTTTCCTCCATCTAGGACTTTTATTACTCAGGTATAAGGGCATCTATATCTGTCCTCTCTCTCAACTATTACTTAACTATCACATTTTCATTTTTTAGTCCTTTTCCACCATTCTATGGGAAAATTTCTCTTTTTTTTTTGGTGAGGAAGATTGGCCCTGAGCTAACATGTGTGCCAATCTTCCTCTATTTTATATGTAAGTTGCCTCTGCAGCATGGCCCAGTGTGCAGTGTGTAGGTCTGTACCAGGGATCCAAATCCACGAGCCCTCGGCCTCCAAAGTGGAGCATGTGAACCCAATCACTACACCACCAGGCCTGCCCTGGGAAAATTTCTTAAACCAATCTTCTAACTCACTAGCTCATTCTTTAGCTGTATCCATTCTGTTACTTATCCTATTCAATTTTTGTGTTTTTTATTTCACCAATTATATTTTACATCCCAAGTATTACTACTTAATAAATTTCTACTGCCACTTCATTCCCTATTCCCATCCTTTGGCTTATATTTTTCTTCAACAATTATCACTATTTAATGTACTATGTATTTTTTCTTATTTTTCTCATTTATTTCTGTCTACCACTAGAATATAAGTTCCATCAAGGCTGGGATTTTTGCTTTTTTTTTTTCACTGCTCTATTCCCCAAACTTATCATAGTGCCTGAAATACAGTAAGAGTTCCATACATATTTTTTGAATAAGTGAATTGATAGAATAGATGGCTTAGATAATCTTGCATTTGAGAGAGTGGGGACATGACAATTTCATTAGGGAAATCTTACCGCACCTCTAGCTTTTGGAGAAGTAATTTACTTCTTGGGCTAGTCCAGCGACTATTATTAAACCACGTGCTGGGCCCTAGGTGAGCCCGCCTTGGGAATCTGCCGTTTATATAAAATGCTGTTCAAATCCACCTGTGTCTGAGGAAGGAACTACAAGGAGGGTAAGCAGGAAAGGTCAATGGGAAGGACAGTGAAAGACTTGATAGTCTCAAGTGGTCTGTGCTTGACAAGGTTAAGGGTGTGTAATTATGTCTGTGGCTCGATCATTTTCTGAAATAGAGAGGAACTGAGAGATGCTTAGCCTCTAAACGAGGTGCCCGTTAGGGAAGCTGGCTGGAGGATCACCTCTTGTTGAGTCTTCCCTCTATCACTCATTGTTTTTTTGCCTTTAGTAGATTCCATGTTACTTTGCAAAACAATAACAATTTCATTTTTCTCTTTGTTTTAGCTGTAACAAGACTTCATTAGCTAAGGGGAAAAAACTACTAATGAGGACGATATTTTTTCTTTTGGAGGATGTCCTGCACTGTACAATCTCTTTGTCTGATTCTCCATCTCAAGTCCATTACAGAGAAGAGATATTCCTTAAGAATATCTTCACAAAATCTAAATGCTGCAGAACACCACTTTATTTTTAAGATCGTTTATATTGTGTTAACATATCTGTTTCGCTTGTGTATACACACATAAAGGAGCACTCGAAGATGTATAAATCTACACCAGTATATACTTAACTTAAAAGCAGACATTTATAATGCCATTTACCCAAAAGTTAAAGCAAGGTGGGCCTCTCCTTATGCATGCATTTGTGGTTGTTTTTGCATTACCACCAATTCTTATTGATTGACAATGTGTTTTCCTCTGCCTTTGCAGTCCTAAAGATTGACGCCATTTTGGGGTCTAATTACCCGAATTGTTCCCACTTGTATTTTCAATGTATTTTTTCTAAGATGCCTGCAGCTTATGACAATGCCCCAATTTTGCTTGTTCAGCCAAGGTGCTTGCTCAGCATATCTTCCTTCCCACAAGTATGTCACCTTCAGTGAAGTCTCACTTTCCTGACAGAATATTTTTTATTTGCATTTACATATGTCAGCCAAATCCTGTCCTTCTTTTGCACTTGGAATTTTAATTAAGGTTTTTTACCATGAGGTAACCAGAATTTAGGGAATTGATCAGAAAATACAAAGAAGAAATTAATAGGAAGACATAATTTAACGTATCATCTAATTAGTTTTCCTTTTTCAACTCTTTCTTATTAAAACACATAAATAATGTTTTCCAATCTAAAAGTTTTATGTTATTTCATAGTCATTGGGTATTTCCAGAGAGTATTTCTTAATTAAATGATGCATTTAAAAATTCTTTTATTAAGAAATAGTGGTAGTAATAGAACAGCTGAATTCCCATCTCCCCAAAGGGACAGTTACATGGAGTCTTAGGTATACATCATTCACAATATTTAAGAAGATTGAGGAAGGGGCCGGCTTCATGGCCCAGTGGTTAAGTTCTCGCGCCCTGCTGCAGCGGCCCAGGGTTCGGATCCTAGGCGTGGACATGGCACCGCTCCACGGGCCACGTTGAGGCGGCATCCCACATCCCACAACTGGAAGGACGTGCAACTAAGATATACAACTGTGTACAGGGGGAGTTTGGGGAGATAAAGCAGAAAAAAAAAAGAAAAAAAAAAAAGGATTGGCAACAATTGTTAGCCCAGGTGCCAATCTTTAAAAAAAAAAGAATATTGAGGAAAACATTACTTGAACAGGGAAAACATAGCCTTGAGTATAAGTTTAACTTCTAGATTCTGGAACGTGTTGTTTGTCCCAATATTGGGGGTGGGGGGATATGTTACAAATAAGAGTTGAAAATTTTTAGAGGACTTGCTCAGAAGTTGACATTTCGAGCAAATAAAGTATATGTAAAGGTAGAGAAAAATTCAATAGCAAGATCAGTAAGCGTGTTTTTATGTCTTATAGGTACATACAAATGTATCTTTATATGCAACAAGTACAGAATTCATGTTTACTTCAAAAAATACATAGAATATTTACAAACATTGACAATATGTTAGTCCGCCATAAAGCCCCAATAATTTTCAAAAGATTAACATCATATAGACTAGACTCTCTAACCAGAAATGCAGGAAGACTAAAAATGACTAAGAAATGGCTAGATACAAAAAAATCACATGTGACTAGAAACATACTTTTAAAAAATCATGAAATAACTATCTGTTAAAGAGGACCTCAGTAGGTGAATTACTAAATTTTTAGAACTGAATGACAAGGAAAACATTGTATGTCAAAATATGTGAAGTATAGTTAATGCTGCACTTGAGAAAAAAACAATATATTTCATACATTTTTCAGGTACCAAAAGTGATTGAAAAATATGAGATAAATGTTCATTTCGAGAAGACAGAATAAAAGCAACAGACTAAACCCAAAGAAACAAGAACAAGATGAATACAAAACAACGGTGGATATCAATTTCTATCAACCAGATTGACAAAAAATGTATAAAGTTGGATCATATCAAGCACCAGCAAGGGTTTTGGCAAGAGGGACTTTCGTTCACTGCTGGTGCAATGAAATCTCGTGGAGAGATTCTGAAGAGCAATTTGGCAGTTTCTTAGTGAAGTGATGCGTGTATATATCTTGCAATTGCATCTTTAGTATAAACTGAAAAACTCAAAACTCTTGCAAAGGTACACACTGTGCAACAATATTCGCTGCAGCGTTGTTTAGCGTAAACAGATGGAAATAGAAGGATGTCTGTGGCACAATAAGCTGCAAGTATTTTAAAAATCATGTATAGGACAACATTTTTTCTTTTGGAATAAACATATTTAAATAAATATACAGACAGTGGATTTGAAGTTGTATTAAAGAGAAGGCTAGGCTGCTATAATATAGGGACTCAAATAAACAGAGACTCAAATTAGGTCAACGTTTATTTCTGTCTTAAGTGAAAACTCAGCGGTAAGTAATCCCGTGCTGATGGGACGGCTGTGCTGTGGATACCTGGCTTCCAACATCCCTCCACATCCTCCTGGAGGTTAAGTATGCGCACCTTTCAGATGTAACACAACTCACAGGGCTTCTCCTCCTTCCAGAAAGACCCTTTAGCATGTCTATTGGTATTAAGCTGCTACAAATCTGACTGCCTGGAATGTGCTGTAATAATTGAATGATATCAGTAATGACTAACCAAGTGTAACTCAATTCCTCTCTATTTTCTTTCCTATGAAAACCAACATTAAAAAGACACAGGCTTTTTAATCCACAAAGCTTGGGAGCTGGCAAGGCAATTTTGTGTGCATTGACTCATTTCACTGAAATTGACAACATGAATGTGGAACATTCACAATGCAAACAATAGAAAAATTCTGCTTAAAGTTTCTAAAATTTAATATATTTCTTATTTTAAAAGTATCTTGGAATACTACTCCTCATGCTTGGCCAATCAATATATGCCTAATATATAAGACATTGATATATATGACATATGTATATATATTCATGCATCATATATATATACTTTTAAAAAATCATGAAATAACTATCTGTTAAAGAGCAACTCAGTAGGTGAATTACTAAATTTTTAGAACTGAATGACAAGGAAAACATTGTATGTCAAAATATGTGAAGTATAGTTAATGCTGCACTTGAGAAAAAAACAATATATTTCATACATTTTTCAGGTACCAAAAGTGATTGAAAAATATGAGATAAATGTTCATTTCGAGAAGACAGAATAAAAGTCTTCGTAAGACAGAACACAACTTGGGCAGAATTAAAAATCCACGTCACTACCATAGACAAACAGAAGTGAGCACGGAAATTCTCCTTCTAATGGAGGCAAAATTCTGTGCAGCTGGAGGCACAATTGCTGTTGTGTCATGGTGCTTGGCATCAAGTCTGCACCGACTCTATCAACTCGTCGATTAATCAGTCAATTGACTGACAACTGTATGTCTCATCAGTGAAGGACTCAGCAGGTTGGTGTTGCTTCACGTTCTGCCTCTGTCTGGGGGTTAAGCATCTTATTACTATGTCATAGGACATAACAAAGTGGGTAAAAAAAGAAGATATAGAAACTTAATGTCCTTGAGAAGCAGCTCAAAGAGAAGTGTTTACAAAAGTGTGAAACTTATTTATAGGACATCAATAATATTTGCCTGTATCACCGCATCTAATGTAATCAGTTTAGGTTATTTAATTCACTTGGTTTTTCTCTCTGAGGACAATATAAGAACACCTGGCGTTGACCCTGATTTTATCTCTGTTTGTGCCATGAATACCAGCACAAAATAGTTCCCTTTATTTTCTCTGTCAGGCTGTTTGTGATGAATGGGTTGCCTTGATCATATGATACAGACCTCGCTCCTCAATTTTCTCAGTCTATTGCTACCTCTGAACAAAACAGAGATTTATTGGTGACCCTCCAATCAGGCGAATAGAGCAATAAAATAAAGATGACTGATATAGACAAAAAGCCCAAAACAAACTCACAAACTTTTCTTTGATGCACCTCCTTCCAAATAGGGGGAAATTTCCTGATATTCTGCCTACTGGCGGCTCTGTAATGAATTTTCCTCTCAATAGAAGACTTCATCATAAAACGTGTTGGAATTACTTTTCTTCACTGAGGACTGAAGTGTGCTATTTTGCACGTTAGAATGGCGAGTTGTGCAAAAAGGAACAGGATCGCTGGCTTTTGTCCGCTGCAGCTTTCTTGACAAGGCAAAGTGCTCTAATAATACAAAGGTGCTGGGAAGCTGAAGTAGACTGCTGTGCGGGGCACAGACCATGTGGGCAGCCACTGGGGTGCAGTTCCCAGGTAGGTTTTGCCAAATCCTTTCAAGCTGGGCACAGCCTAAGGGTGTAGCCCGGAGTGGCAGGATGACCTGAATGTTCGCCAGGCTTCTCCTGTGAAGGCTGTCCTGCCACCCATGCTGAAAAGAGAAAGTGCTCAATGTGGGAAAGGATCTAGACAGTGTGATTTAGAGGGATAAACCTCTGTCTTTCACATAGATGTTGGGTAGATGCAAGAGAGAATGTGGACACTGAGACTTGTGGGTTCTGGTAATAGTCTTTCCATTTCCACAGGCAGAAACAACTCCTCCTCCCCCCTCCACACAGGCTGGAGCCCCTGAAGAGAGACGCGGCTTTAGTGGCCCCACACCTAGCCCTGTACTTATCTTACGATGGCACTTTAAGTGCTTATCTTGAATGTATTTGTGCCAAATGGAATAATGAGCAAATAAGTACATTTACTTGTACTTACTGTTGTTGAAAAATTAAGTTTTCTCCATGAGTGTTTTTTCCACACATCTGGAAATGTATTCACTGAAGATCCTTAGCTTTTCTTTAATATATGTTAATGACAGCTTATGACAATGCTTTCTATAATCTTTGCCTTCGAAAACTGAGGAAATGAACAGAACCTGAGCTCTTCCCAATGTCTCAGTGGGTTACAATCCAGGCTTGGGTGGGAGCAGGATGGGACAGCTAGAGGCCTGAGGTCAGACAGACCCCTGGCAGTGGAGTGAGTGTTGCTGTCAGCAAGCAGTGGGAGAAGCTTGGGCGAGGGGTCAGTGCAGATCAGTGAACAGCCACCGTGAGCAGCCTGCGGATGACAGAGAAGCCACATCCAGCTGACCTGACAGGAAGCAGGAGTTTGAAATCTAGGTAGATGAGACGGTGGCAGCAGACACAGAGAGGGATCAAGCACCCAGGTAAACTGGAGAATAGGCAGGATCTCAGAGGACCTGGAGCCTGGAACACAGGCCAGGCCATCCACTAACGTGCAGCATAAAACTAAACCCACAGCAAAAGGTGAGAACGGAACTAGAAAGTTAGGCGGCTTCTCAGATCCCTATTATGGAAATTTAGCACTAACTAAACCAAACCGTCCAGTTTAGAATTTGGAAGGTGCTGAAGCTGCAGGTAATAGTTTAAGAGTTGAAGCAGCAAAGGGTTAGAGTTGATAAGCCTATCACTCCATGGATGGACTTTATGAACATCAATGTCCTCAGCTTCCGTGGCAGAGCCATGTCCGGAGGGCCCGCCTTTCCTTCCTTCTTTCTCTCCTTCTTTCTTTCCCCTCTTCCTTCCACCCTTCCTTCCTCCCTCCCTCCCTTCCTTCTTTCTCTCTCTCTCTTTCTTTCTTTCATCACTTCTCTGTTCTCTATCAGCTAGCTATCTATAAGGTATTAACTATGTTTCACTGCTCCCAGAGTTCTCTCTCTATATATATTTTGAAATTTTGAGACCATTTTCAGGTTCTGAGAGAGTCTTCCCTCACTTGATTATTGTCAGCTGTCACTTATCCCTGAGCAGGTGTGTCTGTTTTGAGCTGTTGTTCCCTGTTTTCTAATTTGTGTCTGTTAATCTGTCATAGGCAGGAAAACCAGATAACCAAGCTCGGCTGGCCTGTCGCCAGGAGACACTTTGGGGATAGTTCAGTGGCTCTTCATGTATCCAGAGACCTCTTAATCTGGAAGACACAGTGATGACATCGTTACTTTTACAACGATGCAGGAGAATTTTCTTAAATGTGAAAAGAAATCTCAGAAAAATCATGCCCCAAATCTCTTGAATTTTGTTTACAGGTGAGTCTCTCAGTCTATCTCCAGATTTCATTAATATCTGCACTTTACCTTCCAAAGATATTCCTTTGATTCAATAGCAAACCCATGCCTTGATGTAATTCAAAATTAGTACAGGGAGAAAGACACAATTACTCTAACCTGAATATTTTTTCAAGAAAATTGTTTCCAATGTGTTTAACATCTAGGCTAATACTAAATTCATTACATCATTTATTTTTTTTAATTAATTAATTTTCTTTGTGAGGAAGATTGGCCCTGATCTAACATCTGTGGCCAATCTTCCTCTTTTTTTTTCCTCTCAAAAGCCGCCCAGTACATAGTTGTATATTCTAGTTGTAGGTCTTTCTGGCTCTGCGATGTGGGATGCCACCTCAGCATGGCCTGATGAATGGTGAAAGGTCCTTGCCCAGGATCTGAACCGGCGAACCCCATCTGCCAAAGCGGAGCGTGCGAACTTAATGACTCGGTCACGGGGCTGGCCGTCATTACATCATTTATTTACCTACAAAAGTTTTGCTTGATTGATGGTGAATCTGCAATGGATGTTATTTTGAAGTTTGGAATGATAACACAAAGTTATCCAAAAGGCATAATTTGTTGCTCGCATCCTGCAAGACTTTATGTTCGAGCCAAAAAGAATCAGACAAAAATAACACTGACAATGATGATTAGCAGGAATAGAAATATTAGCATAGGGAAGTATGAAATGAAGCAATTAAAACTGTATGGTAAACAGGTTTAAATCTTTCCCATCATTTTGTTTGCTTTTCCATTCTTTCCAGTTTTTTCACTCCTGTGTCCCATTTTGCTCTTAACTTGTTTTCTCCTTCCTTATCTTTTTACCTTTTTTTATTTTCAATTTTCCGTGTCTTCTTTCTTTCAAATAATACATTTCCTTTAAAAGTATTCTGTCTCTATTTTATCTTATCCCATTCTCTCTTTTTTATATTATGTTTTAGTGGTTTTTTGATTATATCTTTTCAAAAGCTTCATGAAGCATACAATAAAAAAACAGCAGCAATTCAAAGCTGAAAAATAATGTATTAAAATTGCTAGCCTCGAGGAGATATTTTGATGTAAATATGTCTTGCAAACTGACCTCAAAGTCAGCCAACTGGGCATTTTGCCTGGCTGAGGGCGGCAGCGATTTGAAGGGTGGGAGGGTTCTGTGGCTTTTTTCATCTGCAGGCACATGCTTGTGCTCTTTTAGCCCAGGGTTAGCAAGGAGAGGGGGTAGATATGAGACCATTAAGACTGGGCTGATGAAGTTGTTGGAAATTTGGTGATTTTTAAAAATGCATATTTATCTTCATCGAGTGATTTAACTTCTGTGAGTGACAGTAGTACCTTTAACAATTAACGTTCAGTTATAGGTCCATTTAAAGCCCCAGCATACCAATGCTGTTTGTACTTTTATAACCACCCTTATACCATCAGACAAACCTAAGATTCTTTTGTGGATCACAAAGAGCTTCAGTACCAAACATGCTGAAACCACTAAGTTCATTTGGATTGGAGAAAAAGTGGTCGGAGGTATTTCAGATGACTAAGGTCTGTGTCTAAGATCATTTCCTTCACATCCTCAGCAGGAAGGGCTTACCACCTTGTCTGTCCAAAATAACCATTCAGAAAATGTCAGAAATGCTGTGGATGCAGATGCTAGCAACAATAGCCCAAACTCTCTCCCACTCATTCTTATTCTCATCCTGGACACTCCCGTGCTCTCTCGTCTTCATAGCACTTGACACTCCATGTAAAGAAAATACATGTAGGCATGGCACACATGCGAAGAAGGCTATGGGAATGCCGTTCCCTCCTGCCTGGGCTTAGAGGACTGGGACCATAAAGACTTCTTTCCCAAGCCGATGTTAAAACATAAATCAAGCAGCAGCAGATCCTGTGCTGGCTCTGGCACTGAGCAGCTATGTGAACCTTAGCAAAGTCTTTTATCTGTTAGAGCACCACTTCTTACTTGTAAATGGAGAAGATTGTAACAGATAATTGAAAAAGTTCCTTCTAAATGTAACATTCTGTGATTCAGATGCAACAGAGAGAATGGCCAAATTAAAGCAAATGGTTACCTTATTTTTTTAAATTTCTAGAATCCTTTTTAAAAGTAAATTAGTATAGCCCCACTTCCTAAATGGTCACATTAGGAACCCTGCAGATCTGTCCCCAAGGAAATAACTATAATTAGTAAAAATTATTAAAAGCAACCAGTTGAAATCTCTAGAAATTGTCCTAAGCACATACAGCAAAAGAAAAGCCACTTATCTGTAAAAAAAATCTACGAAATCCTGGTAAGAGTGAGCGTCTGTGCGCCTGTGCTATGACCCACTCCTTCCTCCCTACCTGCTCTGGGTGAGTATGGCCAAAAAGATGAGGCTCCAGGGGTCCTCAGCTCCCAATCAAGGGATACAGTATCTCATGGAGAGGCAGGCCACCAGCATTTCTCTGTCCCTCCAACTCCAAGTTGGAGACGCAAAATTCTGAAAAAAAATGTGGTCAAGAGGTTGGGGGCTCCTTTCCTTCATTCCCTCCTCATGCGTAGAGTGGAGGCCCTACTCTGGGTGTGGGAGGCTGAGAATACTGCGAGTCTGATTGCCCTCAGCCCAGGTGTTTAAGAGAGTGGAGGCTCCACGCTGGAAAAGGGGAGTCTAGAAGACAAGCGTCAAAGGACACTATCAAGAAAGGGAAAAGACAACCCACGGAATGTGAGAAAATACTTGCAAATCATATTCTGTTAAGGGGCTAGTGCCCAGAATATATAAAGAACTCTTACAACTCAATACAAAAAGACAATACAATTCAAAAATGGGCAAACAATCTGAATAGATATGTCTCCAAAGAAGATATACAAATGGTCAATAAGCACATGAAAACAGTCTCAACATCATTAGCCATCAGAGAAATGCAAATCATAACTGTATACACAGCACACAGATAACAGCAATTGTTTGTAAGAATGTGGGGAGATTGGAACCCTCCTACACCTCTGGTGGGAATGTAAAATTGTGCAGCCACTTTGGAAAACTGTCTGGCAGTTCTTTACAAGTTTAAAAATAGAATTACCATATGACCCAGCAATTCCATTTTTAGATATATATCCAAGACAAATGAAAACATATGTCAACACAAAAACTTGTACAGAAATGTTCTCAGCAGCATTATTCATAATAACCAAAAAGTGGAAACAACTCAAATGTTTATCAACCGATAAATGGATAAACAAGCTGTGGTATGTTGATACACTGAAATATTATCCTCGATGAAAAGAAGTTCATCAATAAAAAGAAATGAAGTTTTGATATACACTATGCTACAACATGGCTGAGCCTTGAAAACATTATGCTAAGTGCAGGAAGCCCATCACAAAACACCAAATATATCATTTTATAGAATGCCCAGAATAGCCAAATCTAGACCCAGAAGGAAGGTTGCCTCGGGCTGAGGGAGCTGAATGAGGATGACATGGGGAGTGACTGCTAATACACGGTTTCATTCGGGGTGATGAAAATATTCTAAAATTGATTGTTGTTATGGTTCTACAACTATGTGAATATACTAAAAACCATTGAATTTAACACGTTAGGAAATGAATGTACACATTGAATTGTACACCTTAAGTGGTATGTGTACACATACACATAAGTAAGGTATGTGAGTTATACCTTAATAAAACTTTCATAAAAAATGTAAATTTGTACTTTGACTAATGTGCTGTAATTGTATATTTTTCCATTTTGCTATTTTACTCTGTACTTAGTTTATAATAATTACCATGCAAAATTTTTATTTAGTTGAAATTATCAATGGTTTTCTTGTTGGCTTTTGTGTGTTGTATCTTACTTTAAAAAGGAGTTCCTTAAAGCAGGGTTGGATTAAAGTTCTCCCATTTTTTATTGTAGTACTTTTATGAGTTTTGTGTTTGTTTAAACTTGGAATCTATCTGAAATTATTTTTTAAAACGCCTTTTCTCCCTGATTGATTATCATATACTAAATATTGACACTTATTTAGGACACTTATTTAGGACTGAAAACTCTCCATCTAATCGTGAAACTATAGCATATTCTGTTACTGACTGTAGCTACCAAATGTGTTTTAATAGTTGGTAATAATTGTCATAAATTACCCCATTTCAAAGGTTTCAGAATTTTTGTGACTTTTCTTAAACGTTTATTTTCATTGTAAAGTTTTTAATTGGTTAATCTAGTTTCAAAAAATGGATATTGAATATTCTGTCATTATTTTTATGGGAATCATAAACAAATGAGTAGATTAACAGCTTAGATGTCTTTAAAATATTGAGAGTTCATATGTATTAAATATTGAAGTTTTCTATGTCTCTTGGAGTTTTAAAGTTATCTTCTTATGGGATTGGCATATTCCTACTTAAATTTATTTCCAATTTTCTTTTGTTTTGGTGGCTTGTAAATGCAGTTTCTCCTCATTTTTTCTGTGCAGTTATTTGTAACCAGAAAACCTTGACTTTATATTAATTCAATAACTAGATAACCTGTCTTTTCTATTTTTCTAGTTGATTCTCTTGGATTTTCTAGTTATCAAAATAATAAAAAAATTTTTCTTCTGTTCAATTTTTACACTTCTTTTTCGTTTCACTTCTCTAGTTGTATTGGCTGGTACTTCCAGAAAAATATTTTTAAATATACTGATGAAGATGATGCAATCTTGTGTTGTACTTTAATGAGAATGCTTTCAGTGTTCATCCAGTAAGTGTAGTATCAACCTGTTTTAAAGACATATATTTTATTTCATCGGGGAAGTATCCACCTGTATCACAATTTCATCGAGAAACTCAAACAGGAATCAAGATAATTGCATTTTATCCGTGTTTTTGACATCAAGAGGGCCGGCCATATGTTCTTTTTCCTTTGAGATATTTTTATCAGTTGTAGGCAACAGATATCACTGTAAGTAGTTTATAGCTAGTTTAAGCAAAAGGATTTCACACCTGATATTGCATGGCTTTCGAAATCTTTTAAAGAGCTGGATAACTGGCTTTAGGTTAGGCTTCCAAGTACAGCTCCCAGACCTCAGTATCACACTCGCCACCCTTGGCTGGAAAGCAGCTGCCATTGCCATTCAACTGAGATTGGCTCAGGAAGCTGGTGCCCACGGGTCCACCAAGCTCTACCTTGATGCGTATCACAAAGTGGGTCCTCAACCCCTGTCTCCTTTCCCACTTAACTCTGTTCCAAATTCAACCCTCAGTCTATTTGTGTGTCTGATTGGCAGAACCTAAATCACACCCAGCTTCCCGGATTCAAGTGCAGGTTTGGGACTGCCAGCCTCTGAAGTACGAGGAAAGCACACACCAAGGGCGCCCACATGGCTATTGAGAGCGACAGTCTACAAAACCTGCCGCACTATTGATGTAGTGAACTAGTTGAAGAGAGCTTGTAATATTGGAACAGCTTTTTGTTTCTAGAATGAATTCAAGTTCATATTATCTTTCTAATATCCTGGTTAAATCTGTAGGCCAGTGTTTTGTATCAATGTTATTAAATGTGATTGGTTTAACTTTTTCTTTCTTTGCTGTTTTTTCCAGTTTTGTGATCTGTGACGTATTGAATTCACAGCATTTGGAAGCTCCACTTTCTCGCATGCTCTGGAACATTTTAGATAATCAGGGTTGTTATTCCTTGAAACTGCGATCGACTGACTTGTGAACTGTCTGGTCTCTATCATTTCTGCAGAGCAGCTCTGCAATTTTTCTCATTCCAGAAATGTTAGACAATGTTTTGTACATTCATTCCTTTTGCGGTCAATTTTAGAAATTATTATTTTCCTAGAAAAGCACCTATTTTTTCCAGGTTGTCAAATTTAATTGCATTTATTTGAGCAAACTATGTTATGATTTCAATTTCTTCTCCATCTGCAAGAATTCCCCCGTATTTATGTCTTTTTGTGTTTTTGCATCTATGCTCTTTTTTTCTCAGATTAGATGTGGGCTTAATTATTTTACTGCTTGCTTGTTGTTTTTTCAGACATACCTCTGGAATTGATTTATTAATTTTTCTTTGTTCCCCAAATTCATTGTTTTCTGTTTTTATTTTTATTCATTCTTTCTGTTTCTTTTAATTTTTCAAATTTTTTTGTGTTGAATAATTAATTCATGCAGCAACTTTCTTTTCTACTAAAATCAGAATTTAAATCCATAGATTTCTCCTCTATACATTATTATTTTTTTCATATTTTCTACTTTCCAGATAGTTGGCTATTTCAGTTATTTTATTTTTGAACCAAAATAAAAAAATCATGTCCAAGTAGTAGATATTTTTGGTACGTTCCTTTTTTTTTTTTTTAAAGATTGGCACCTGAGCTAACAACTGTTGCCAATCTTCTTTTTTTTTTTTCTTTTCTGCCTTCTTTCCCCAAATCCCCCCAGTACGTAGTTGTATATTTCAGTTGCGGGTCCTTCTAGTTGTGGCATGTGGGATGCTGCCTCAGCATGGCCTGACAAATGGTGCCAGGTCTGTGTCAAGGATCTGAACCAGTGAAACCCTGGGCCACCCAAGTGGAGTGTGCAAACTTAACCACTCGGCCATGGGGTCGGTCCCTTATATTTTCCTTTTATGATTTCCTATTTGTATTAACTTGTGATCAGATGATTTTATCTCATGATTTTATCTTTTCATAATATATCGAAATTTCCTTTGTAGAGTAATATAAAGTCAGATTTTAAAATATTACATAAGGTCCTTGAAAGAAAGACATGTTCTTTGTTTTCAGAATATGGAGATTAATACGTCTTTTTGATCCACTTTGTTATATTATTTAGATTTTCTGCTTGCTCGTCTTTAAAAATCTATTAGATTCTTTAGAGGCTGAGAAAGGTAAGTTAAAATCTCCTGTTATCATTAATCCTTTGTCTAATCCACGTTGCTTTTCCTAAAGTATTTGGTTTATACATTGAGACCCATTTAATCAGATGTATAATGTAACAATTTTTGTGAATTTTACCGTTTATCATTAATGAAGTTATTTGTCTCATATAGTGCTTTTGCTTCAATTGTTACCTTCTACAATTTCTACCTTGGCCAATATTAATATTTCAATTCTTTCTTTTCATTGCATTTTATTTCATCTTTTCTGTTTTCTTCACTCTGATGCTCTTGTTTGTTTTCAGTTCTCTTAGCAATTGTTTAATACAGGATAAAACTATCTTTGAATGTTTATAAATGTTTTTTCTCTTTTGTTCCTATTTATGCACATTTCATTAGAATTAACAGAGAGAAACCTGATTTCATTCCTCCATTCTAACTCAGAAATCTAAACCTCATAATTTTTACGATGCATAGCATATCATATTATAGATGTTCAGAATTTAGTTAAAATATGCCTAATATATAGGTTATTTCTAGTTTGTCAGTATTATAGGTAATACTGGATAGAATACCACTGTATTTTGGTGCAATTGTACAAATATTTCTGTAGAATGGAAACCCAGAAGGACTAGAAAATATTTATACCAGTATATGCTCTACCAACAGTATATGAGGAAAGTTGTTTCCCCATAGTCTAATCAACAGTTAATATTTTCAATATTTTAGGTCATATTTTACCATTTTGATAAGTATAAATATGTTTGTTTATATCTCTAGTTCTCTTCTAGGTAGCATATGTGTGTGTATTAGTTTTGTTGTCTGTTTTTATTTTCTTTATTTTTTTGTGAAAGAGATTGGCCCTGAGCTAGCATCTGTTGCCAATCTTCCTCTTTTTCTTGCTTGAGGAATATTGTCGCTGAGCTAACATCTGTGCCAATCTTCCTCTATTTTATGTGGGATGCCACCACAGCATGGCTTGATGAGTGGTGCTTGGCTACGCCTCGGATCTGAACCTGCGAACTCTGTGCTGCTGAAGGAGAGTGGGCAAACTTAACCACTATGCTACCAGGCCAGCCCCTGTTTTTATTTTTTATGTGAATATTTCTTTTCCTTATTAATTTGTAGAAACACTTTACATATTCTGGCTACTCCCTCTATGTTACAGCATGTTACACATGCTGTGGTGAGTAGTGTCTCCTTGTCTGTCATTTGTATTTTAACTTTTTAGGGATTCTTGACATACAATTTTAGTTGGTATGTAATCAAGCCTGTGAGCGTTTTTTTTTTAGGGGGGAGGCGGTTTTTGTTTATGATTTTCTTGATAATGTGATTATTGTCAAGAGGCACCAGGTGTCCAGGTGGTCAATTAAGACAATGAGGCAAACTGAAAGTAGCAATTAAGGCTTTCTTCACTTACTAAGAGAAAAGTACAGGCTCCATGTTCTATTTTCCCCCATGGAATGGCACCAGGTGCCTGTGCCTGACCTGCAGGTAGAGGAAGAGGAAGAGGAAGCCCTGAACTGAAGACTCCTGCCATTTTATGGACCCGAGTCCTGCGGGAGGGAGAGGGGGAAGGGCCAGGAGTGGACAGTCCTGAGTCATAGCTGAGAAAGTTGTCCTCAAGGACACTAACCCCCCACTAGGAAGTCTCAGTGTGGACACCTTCCCGCATACCAGCCCCCACTCAGGAGGCCTCTGAATGGAGGCACTCGGGCTGGGAATGCAGATGTGTGTGTGAGCACGGCCAAGCGGGTGATCTGGCGGAGTGGTCAAGGGGCTGAGGGGCTGAGGCCTTGAGTCCCTGACCTCAACTCCCCTCAGAGACAGCAACACAATCACTGGGCACCGGGTTCGAACCAGGGATTAGTGCAGCCCGAAGGCCGGCCCGGGAAAACTTTTGTCATTACCTATGGTGAGGCCTGAAAGAGCGCACTAGGATTTTGGCTTGGAGCCAGACTCCTTGATTATAAATAAAAACTACTTGAAAGTGTGTGTAAACATTTAGCTCTTTACACTTTCTGGAATTAATGTTCTTGTGTTAAGTAGAGATCTACCATATATTATTAAATTTAAGACTTTATGTATTATAAAGTTATTATTTTAGTTTACATGCCTCTAAAAAAGAAAAAATGCTTCCAATTTAACTATAACTGACCCTCCACTAACTGTAAGATACAGACTAATTTCAGAAATGATAAAATATGAAAAAAAGTGTCTTAGAATCAATGAAATGTAGTAACTTTACTTATTTTGTTACAAATTGATAACCAATGGTCTAACAATAATTGAATACCTCATGCTTTTCTCACTGGTTTGAAATTTTTTAAAAAAAATGATATCTCCACATAAATATAGGTTGTGCTGGACCCTCCATTTTTTCCTACTAATCTTTCCATCTATTATCATGCTAACAACACACAATTTTAACTCCATATTTATTTTATTTTTTTTGTACTGCATAATGTCCCTTCTTATTCTTTTTTCAAAATCCCATGAACTTTTCTTGCATATTTTTTGTTACATATGAAGTTTAAAAGTATTTTGTCAAGTTTTATGGAAAGAAATATTAGTGCTGATTATTATGTCACTGAATTTACAAATAAGTTGGGATAAAATTGACATCAGTACAATATCAAATTTTCCCAAAGATATTTAAATTGTTCCAATTTTTCACACCTACAGACAATGCATATTTAAAATTGGGTAAACTAAAACTTTGTATTTAGGTTAAATTTATGAAAGTGAAACTAAGTCAAAAGATACGTAATTTTAAGTTTTTATACCTATTGTCAAATTTTATTCCAAGAATTGAATTAATTTAATTTCCCATCCATAGTGTACAGGGATGAGTTTGTCTTTCCACACCCTCATTAACACTGAATAAAATTTTAAAATATTTTATACTAACTTTATAGTTATAAAATATCTTATCGTAGTTGTATCTGCATTTCCCTAATTATATGCAAAATGGAGCAGCTTTTTATATTCATATTCTTATAGTAAAATATCCATTTTACCAATTTTGGTATTCATTACTAATTCTTTCTGTTCCCCCAGCTGATCAACATTTTATTAATATGCAGCTTTATTTTCACTTGAGTAGGAAAACCCTTAAAGGTTTCCATTATTTCACATATCAAATTTGTTATTCCACCCTCATTTTCATATTCTGGTAGCTATTGATTTTTTCCCCTTGAAAATTTTAACGTCATTGACCGAGATGGAAAAATAAAACTTTTTAAAGTAAATTGTGAATACCTTTTCTTTTGGCCAAGTTTGTCTCAACCATGACTGCTGGATATTCCTGAGCAGAGGGCTGAACTCCCACTTTATAAATACACACAGCTAAAGGCTTGGCTGGTCACCCAACAATATAGCATGTTCACCTGGAAATAATTTTCTCTTTTCACATACTCCACAGAACTTTTCCAAAGCACAACTTATTACCATCAATACCAATCCATTACCCTTCCCATTACAGCATTTGACCTTGAAATCATATATCCTGGATTTTGTTTCTTCATGTTGTTGAAATCCATTCTAATCACTTTTCAACTTATCAATCTTTTTCCCCATTATAACAATGTTTGTTCAGTGCCCTTTTAAGAATAGTCAGTAAAACTAATATAGCCTCCAGCTATGTAGACCCTAAGGGCTGAACTCCTGGACAGCCCCTGAGAGAGGAGGGATTGATCCATACCACAGCCATCTCAGATTGCTCTACAACAATTGGTGTGTCTCTGACCTAGGCCTCACCCACAGTCAACTGGAAGTCCCTGCTGATGGAGTGGAGAAGGATGAGAGAGTGGAGGATAAAATGACTTGGTGAGTGCCACGGAGAGAGCAGCAGCATCACAAAGGTATAACCCTGCAGTGCAACAGGGTCAGGTGGGAGTTGTGCTTGTATAGCCAATGGGTGGCCCCTAGGACACTGCTGTAAATTTAGAGGTAGCCGATAACCTTAGGTCTTACCCCAAAGCAGTCATTGACAGCCAAGACAAAATTACTGTAGTAGAGTAAGTACACCAAAATTCATCTCCACTGTCAGAGAAGATCAGGTTGTTAATATCCCTCAACACCAACAGGACTCCAATCCAGGAGGCTGAGCAGGTCTCTAATATGTGGTAGCTCCATGATTATGGCCACACTCCTCGTTTTATATTCCTTCTTACCTGAGGGCGCCTTACCTAATTGCAGGCTGTTGTCTTTTCTGTTGAGTTTTACTTCATTCTGTGGAAATATTCAAACGGATGAAGACTTTTATGTAATATTTTCCTTTTAACTCAGTATACCTCCCCAACATAGGGTCTAAGATGAAGCCTACACTTGATGCTATACAAAACTAATTTCTAGTGGACATTCAGTCTCTGCAACACAGATAGAAAGCAGAGTCCTTGAGATTGTTTTAACATATGTTAAAAATGAATAGAAATGGGAAATAAGAACACAGTGGTGGGTAATCCAAGAAGGAGATATCTCAGGGCAATGAATACAACGATGCCAACAAGGAATACCATCTGCCTTACTCTATCCAGCAGCCTACCAAAGTACCAGAAGGGTTGTGAACTACTTATAGAAGGAGTCTACTATTTCAGCAACTGTTAAGCATGTTCCAAGAGACTTGATAAGAAGCTTCATAAAAAACATACAAAACACCCGTGCTCACACTAAAGCATAAAAACAGATCCAAGAAGCTCACCAACTAGAGGCAAAGCAAGAAGGGGTGGAGGGGCTACTTAGAAGACTTGGGGACAGTCTCAGGGGACTTATCACTGCTTGTTATTTTGTCTGTGGTACCGAATGTCTTAATTTCAAGTTCCTGTGCCTGTGCATAGTGAGCCAATTGCTGAGAGGCACAGGGTTCTTGGAGGTAAGGAAAGGCTCATTGAATTGGCCAAAATGAGAAGGCGGGAGGACAGGTTCTCTCAAATCTGCCTTAACAAAAGAAGAAAGCAGGGGGTCTTTATAGAGCTAAGGGTCTTAGGAGAAGGAGTTTCATAGAAACAAAGGGGAAATCCAGGTTTCTTTCACTCCAGGTAAGCCCTTGAACAATCAGACTTGTGGTTATCTGGTAATTGTAACTTCCTTGAAAGCATTCTTTTTCTTCTGCAAAACAAGCTCAGAAATTCTTGTGACCCTTGAGTTACCCCTCAGGTTAAACAAGAAAATAGCAAATTAACAAGATTAACTTCTTTTCATTTGTGTCTGTGTTGGGAACAAGGTCAAAGGGTAATCATGTTCTTATTGAATATTTACAATAACCCTCAGGTACCTGGCTTCATCTGCTTGAGGCTCTGCTGGGCAGTGGTCCTGCCCCTTGACACGGAGGTAGAGGTAGCCCCTGTGGCCTGTGGTGAGAATGGTAGGCCTGATAATCTCTGGATCACCTTTGGGTCTTTCTTCCCTTTTCTTGAAGGATAGCACAGGTTCACAGCTGAATAGCTTTATGATCTTGTCCTGTGAAATCCAAGAAGTCTGACAGCTTTTTACATTCTGTCTCACCTTCTCTGTCCCATTTAGTTCAAACTGGCAATGTCTCCACTGCTATAATCCCATCTCTATTCCTGACCTGTTAAAATGGCTGATTAAGTTCATGAGTTAAACGATGATCTTTACTACCAAATGGCTGTTCAGCTGCACCCTTGGTGTCCTCTTCAGAACAAGTTCTCTTGTGTTCTGCAGTGTGAATAGGCTGAGATTTTGCTACGTCTTCAAGTTCTGGTTTCTTTTCGTGTAACAATTCCTTCTTCATTTCATCTCTCTCCTTTCACATTTCACTGTAAGCAGAAGAAACCAAGCCACTCCTTCAACACTTTGTTTAGAAATGTCCTCAGCTAAATATCCAATTTCATCACTTGCAAATTCTACCTTCCACAAACACTAGAGCACAGTTTAGCCGAGTTTTTTGCCACATTGTAACAAGGATCACCTTTCCTCCAGTTTCGAATAGCATATTCCTTATTTCCATCTGAGACCTCATCAGGATCACCCTTAATGTCCATATTTCTAGTATGCCCCTCAGAACTCTTCCAGCCTCTACCCATTCCCCATTCCCCAGTTGCACAGGCACTTCCACATTCTTATGTATTTGTTACAGCAACACCTCCAGCACCAAAATTTATCTTTGTCAACTTGAGCTACTATAACAACATACCATAGCCTGGGTGGCTTAAACAATAGAGATTTATTTTTTCACAGTCATGGAGGGTGGAAGTCTGAGATCAGAATACCAGCACGGTCTGTTTCTGGTGAAAAGCTCTCTTCCTGCCTTGTAGATGGCTGCCCTCTCACACTCTCCCCACCATTTGAGGATGTATCAAGCGGTGTGTAGTTCTCCAGCTGTAGGCTAGAGAGAATTTTCTGTTTGTCTCTGTCATTCAGATAATTGCCTAGCTATCTCTTTCTAAATTACTGTTTTAAACTCAGTAAGTCTTTCTATCTGAAAATTTAAATCTTTCTATTATTCAAGAAAGTTTTCTTCCATTATCTATTTGATTATTTCTTCTTGCCCAGCTATCCTTCTCTCTTTTTAGGAAGCCCTGGAGCAGTTCCCTGTCTCTTATCTTTTCATTTGTGCCTTCTATTATTTCTACTGTATGTCTTCCTTTGATCTTCCAAAGACACAATTTGGTTTACAGGAATTTTGAGTTTCATTATTGAAATTTAAAATTTTGAAACCATGTTTTCTATTTCCTAAAACTCTGTTTATTTTGTAGTTCTCTGATTGTTCCATTGTGCTATGTTGTAAAACCTTAAGAATTTACATTACAGTTCATTTAAGATTGTCTTCTATTTCTTGAACTATGTATGTCCTCAGTGGGAACCACTGCTCTGAACTTGGCTTGGTCTAACTCCTCAAAATTAGTGTGCTCTTCTGACCTACAATCTTTCTCTGTCTGCTCACATCTTTGGATGAGAGTTACCTCAAGCCTACTCTAGTCATTGTTTCAGTTTCTCCAGGGAACCTGATTTGAAATGGTTAGAGATATAGAATGTGTTTCTTTGCTGTTAGACAAGCAACTCTGCTGACTCAACTAAGGCTAGATATTTAGGCTTTTGCTCCATGTTCCTTTCTAGTATAAACTGGAGAAAGACTGCCGTCTCCCAGCTGCATTCTCTCAGAGTAGTTGATTCTAACAGTCAATTTCTACTAGAATGTTGTTCACTATATCCTGATTATTGGAATTCTGTCACAACTAACTTTCTAGGGTAGGACAAAGTACTTTAGAGGCCCTACTCACTGATGAGAAAATGGTGTGTTCCCTGTTCTCCCCTACACTATATGTAATCCACAATAAAAAATAATAAGCTTAAGAAAATCCAACTGGGTTGTGATTTTCACATGATACTTTAAAATATATCATCAAATACAGTTTATGTTTTAATTTTCTCATAATCTCTGCTTTACTATTGCCACGAGCACTTGCCTGTCTGATCAAGAAACAATCCAACAGAGTACATATACACATATTGCAAGCCTGCTGGGGTGGTTCATCTATATGTGTCAAAGGAATCCACTCAGTATTCTAAGCTGGAATACTCCAATAGTTGTGAAATCAGAAGTCTTTGCTCAGATGCATCAGGAAGGAAGACTTCCTCTCAGGCCTCTGGATCTGAGTCCTCCTGTGGGGAGTAAGGAGAGGCCTTCTGATGTTGACTTCTGCTGGCATTGACTGCCCTATTTTCTCTAGAATGGAAGCTTCAGATGTGTTTGAAAGTCCTATTATTTTCCAGGAATAGGTTTCACTCAACATACAAGTTGAGTTGTCTCTGAACAGAATAGGGAGAGAAAGGGAGTCATAGATTATGCGTAGGCAGCCATTTTCCAAAGACTTCTGAAAACATACTTTCAATATAATTTTTAGACGATAACATCATTCAATTTCCATAAAAGAAGATGAACAAGGCTCATTTCTAATTTGACAATTTGCTGTCTACAGAATGTTTCAACATTACTTGAATTCTTTTCTTTATTGAAAAAAATTTCATCTTAAGAACTAGAGCTGAAACAGCACATAAAATGATGTAGCCTCAAGTGCTTTTTATAAGAGTAAATGTTCTTCCAGAACTAGATTCAATTAACTACATTAGTTTAATGAGAAGTTCAATTTCCTATCTACTATCTTTGATGTTCAGAATTATACTGAAGTTATCTGTGTGAAAACTGGTGATTAGTACAGGAAATTGACTTCTCAATGGTTCAAACATTTCAAAATGCTAAATTGTGAGTTTCCTTGGAGATATGTGTTGATTGCACAGTTGGTATTTTGGAATGCTAATTACTCTTTCCTCAGAATTATCAAAGTGGACATACACGTGATTGTCTATTCATCCCATCTATGTCTGTTTCTCTTTGGCTTGCTCAGATTCTTAATGGAGAAGAAAGTACAACCAGCAAAACTGGCTCCTTCCAGGCTTGGTTTAAGGGCCCAACTTATCAACTCTTTCCACAGTCAGCGAGTCTGAGTCAGTGCTCTGCACCCCTTTCCCTCACTCTACTGTTGAACTCAAGGAAGTGAAAAATAATTTCTCCCCATAAAAAGGATGGGGGTGACTGTTGACATTAGAACAGGACTCTCTCATAGATTTTTGCCAAGATTTCATTTTCTGTCTAGAAAATTATTCAGCTGTTTATGCAGTATGATTGAGCAACCCAAATGTTGAATAATAGTCATGGAGATGATAATAGGAGTAATTCTCTTAATGCAGAGAAAATTTTACTCATGCTGATTTTGAACAATGATGTCAATTCCTTTAAGATATCTGAAGTTACATAATATAAAATAATATTAAAATAGAAGGAAGACACATTAAATTCATATGCCACACACAGAATGAGGTCAATGAAGTCACATTCACTTCACAAGTTTGGGGGGCAGTTTTGATTCTTTTTTTTCTTTTTTAAATGAGTTTTTTTTTGCTTTTTAGATTGGCACCTGAACTAACAACTGTTGCCAATCTTCTTTTTTTTTTGCTTTTTCTCCCCAAATCACCCTGGTATATAGTTGTATATTTTTAGCTGTGGGTCCTTCCAGCTGTGGCATGTGTGACACCGCCCCAGCATGGCCTGATGAGCGATGCCATGTCTGCGCCTAGGATCCGAACTGGCGAAACCCTGGGCTGCTGCAGCGGAGCCGGCGAACTTAACCACTCGGCCACAGGGCGGCCCCTGATTCCTATGTCTTCTCCCATTTTTGTCTCTTTCCCATGGGAAGAGACATGTCATCCGTGCTAGATCAGACTGGAGAACAGGGCGTTCTTCCAGCATAGCCTCAGATCCTGAAGCAGCTTTTCTCTGCTACGTAGATTAGAGGTAAAACATCCCCCTCTTCTGCTCCTGTCCCTCTGAGAAGTCTCTAGAATGAAGCAAGGCTGAGGGCTTGCGTGGGAGGAGCAGGAACTGTGATGGGGCTCCGCGCCCCCTAGAGGAGGCTCTGGTTCTCTAGCTGCGGTGAAGCAATCCAGTTCAGGAAGACAGAAGCCGGACACCTGACACGCTGTCGGCTTAGGGCCTTTGCATTTGCTGCTGCTTCTCCCTAGAATGCTCTTGCCTCAGATAGGCTGGAGCCCTTCAGGTCATTGCTCAGATGTCCCCTTGTTAGTGCGGCCTTTCCAGGCCGCCCTATTGAAAATGGCAATCCCCCTACTAGCACTCTTTATACCCACTCCTGGATATGCCATGACCTTATTACTCCTTCATTGTCTGTCTTTTCCCAACTGGAATGTAAGCTCCATAAGAATGTAGTTAACTTCTCTGTCCCCAGTGCTTAGAATAGTTCCTGCATGCTTTTACAAGTATTTGTTGAATACATGAATTAAAGTTCCATTTTGGTTTTTGGATCAAGCTGTATCCTCAAAGTTAGTTTTAGCAAAAAACTTGTACTTTGAAAAATAAGCTAGTACTACATTTTAGTTTCTGTACAGCTCCCATGTAGATTTCCCAAATTTGTTAACTCCCTTGATAAGAAGGAATGTGATTGATGAGTGCCCTCGGACCCAGAGAATAATATGTGAAAATCACACACTGTACCAGCCGAAGCTGGTAAGTTTTGTTGGGGAGGGGTTGGGTGGAAAGACTGCATACATGGGCTTGGCAGAATCACTTTCATTCTTGGCTTTGATAATTTTATACACGCATACACACACATATACACACATATACATATAAGTAAAATCCCTTAATTCTGAGATAATCACTACATATGTGGAGAAATATATATATATGTTTATCTTTGCTATGCATTCATGTATGGTACATATAGCAACTGTATATAGCTTAAGGCATTATGAGTTTCCATTTTCATTATATTTTTGAGGAGTTTAGTACAATTTTTTAAATGAACATACATAATTTATATACTATATAGGGAATAATAAACTCTGTGGAAGAATAATTTTAAAGCAAGGGAAATCAGTTCCTTTGGTAATAATATGTTCCCCTTAGCATGTTGAAGAGACCTTCCGTCCTCAGTTGGCTTGATAGCAACCCTGTCTGAATGTTGATAGACACAGAACATCTGCCCTTCTAGGTATGAAACCAACCCCAATAGTTCCCATGTTCACACAGTGAATTTTCTCAGAATAATGCCTTTATCATAATATTAATTTACTATTTTCAGGCTCAAGATAGGCTTCTAATGATAGTAGCTTGACTTCTGATTAAGGTGACTGGCAGGTGGCAGATATATGGTCCATTGTAAAAAGAATTTGATTTGAATTATAATCTAACCATACTCTGCGCAAGATTTTATTAGCTGAAGAATATCTAGTGTCAAGAATTTTGCACTCATTCCAAAGAAAATAAATTTATTAATTGATTCAAAAAACATTTATTGACCACCTACTATGTTTCAGATACCAGCTTAAGCACCAGCAACATGGGGTTAAGTTCAAACAGACATGTTCCTCATAGATTTTACTGTTTAGAGGGAGCCTCAGATAGCCTTTGTCCTCCACCCATACTATACTTTCAATCACCTTTCTTTAGTTCCAAAAGCCCTTATGAAATTTCTGTAACTATTCTTATTTCTCCTGTAGTTTTGTATTCCATAAATCTTGTTTCAGAGCAGGCATGGCAATTTCAGCTGATTCCGAGTGACTTTTTCAAAAAAGGATTTCTTTATAACGTAAGAAATATATATGTTCCTTGAGTATGTAAGGAAAAGTCAGTTACTTTTCTTCTGTTATTTTATTCTGGATTCATGTGCTAGTACACTTAAAATACAGGCACACATACATACATTGCTTTCAAACTGAAGCTCTTACATTAACACTTACCCATGTGTGCTAAGTATTATGCTTAATTCCCTATCTGAAATTTCCTGCTCCTTGTTCCATTTAATTTCTCTAAATCTTATTTACCCATTGAATTCCCTCTTCTCTCAGCTCTGCGCTGTTCGGTCCATCTCAAGCATATTTGTCTCTCCTCTGAGCCCCTAAGCATTTAGCTGTGTACCATATGGTCATTTGACACTGATAGTGCGAAGAAACTATTGTCTATCACTGTTATCCACAATTGCTGTCTGTGTAGTGTGCAGCTATGCATACCATTTTAAAAATGTTCAGGAGAAAAACATATTTGGTACTTTTAAAAGGAGAAACAAACCTAGATGAATCTATATAATTTGGGAAAGAAGTTAAATACATTCAATCTTTGGGATGTGAGCAAAGTCTTGTACTGATTAGGAAAAGATAGTCATGAAGAAATACACCAAGCACAGCCACCATTTTTCACTATTTCTTTTTGTCCCTGATTATATGAGAAGAATGTTGTGAATGGCCGGTTGCTTCTTCTTGCAGAACTGTAGCTAAAGAATGGGCAAGAGCAAAGCCTGGTATAAATAGGCAAGACTGTGCTGTAAGAAACCTACATTTTGGTAGAATTGTAGGCTTATGTGGCCCCGGACAGTGGGGCTGTCCCAAAGGAGGCTTCCGGCACCCGAAGATGAGTTTCATGTTTTCTCTTACTAGAGTTAGAAAAACCTAGGGAGAAGGGCTGAGCGCTGATGGTGGTTAATTCCAGTGTGGTGGTGCCTCACCATACACAGCGTTATACAGACTGACTCCATTTTTAAATGTCTGACTGCTGACACCTTTAAGCCCACCTTGTCTCTTCCTCTTTGCCCCAGCTCTGGACAAGCCAACAAGAAAGCCCAGGTGCTCCCTCATTTGGCACTAGTGATTCCAACCAGGGAAGCTCCTGCCCACACACGGGAACCTTCATCCCGGCGACTCCCCCTAACCGCAATGACAGTCCCAGCCCTTTTCCTTTCCTTGTTCTCTGGAGCCTCTTCAGACCTGGGAGCCTGCGTTGCTCTCCCCAGAAAAGCTTCACTTATGGAACTAACAAAGCTTTTCACCCTCTTGGTGTGTGTGATGTCATCAGTCTCAACATGAAACAAATTTTGGATGGGAGGCCACCTGCTTTTAAAGCAGGGTAGCCACAACAGCCAGTGTTCAAATTATAAAATTTTGCTATAGACTGTGTTTGTTTAAAATGATAGACTCTAATTCTTTTTTATTTTTTTAAATAGTAAAAACATAGGTTATTAGCTTATAACAGTTCTTATCTAAATATATGAGGAAACTGAGACACACTTCAAAGTGCTGGTTAACGGCTTGTGTTGTCCAGTTTACATCTAATCTAATCAACTCAGTGACCCTTGAAGGCAGGGGCTCTGTCAATTTAGCTTCAGTATAACCTAGTAATAGTAACACTTCTGCTGCTACTCTACTAACTAACTTATTATTTATTTAATACTGTGTTCCAAGCACACTGATAAGCTCATTTCATGTAGTATCGTCGGTAATTCTCCAAAAGCCCCATAAGGTATGTTTTAAAGATAGTACTCGTGAGCAAAGGACTCTGTATCTGGTATTCTCCAGTCAGTTCACACAGTTGGGATGTCAGACCTGCTGGGTTCCAGAAGCTGCTCTCCATTAACATCCTTGTGCACCTACCCCAGTCTCCTGTGTGCACCTCGGTACAGCTGCAAAGTACTGGATAGTCATGATTACTTTTGTATGGAACGTGCTCACAGAAAGTCAAAGTGGCATTGTAGGATGAGTATTGACTAGGTTATCTGCACACGTAGCTTTGAATTTCCACTATGTTGCACATCAATTGGTTGTCAGAAAAAAGTACCCTTCTAGTGACATTATTTATTTACGTATAAAATTACAAGGTTGGATCAGGTCAAGGGTTCTTCCTCTGGGATTCAGAGAACCCTGAAATTATATGCTAATGTTATTTTTATGTGTACATATGCATTTTCTTAAGGAACAGTATTCCTAACTTATATCTATTTCTCAAGCCAAATAAAAAATTGTAAGAATGCTCAACTGGATGGTTAAATTCCCTTGTAGCTCTAAAAACGTTATGACTCCATCCAGCTTAAGGATGCCATAGAGACAGCAGACAGGATCAGGAAATGACAAAGAAAAGATTAGATTTCATACTTTTTATTTAAACAATAATAGTTGGCTAAAAATTTATTTCCAAACCTGGTATTTAAAATAAATAAAAACCTATAGAGCCTTTTCTTTTTTTTACAAAGTCCAAATCTACATCTTTATATATAAGTGGGAAAAATAAGATCCAAACAGAGAACTTAATGATGTTGTTATAAATTATAATCCATTTCAGGAGAAAAAAATGGAATCCTACAACCATTCCCTGCTTGAGTGAATCAGTAGGTGCCTTTAGTTTGGAAAAAAAAGTAGGGGAAAATTATCTATGACTTTGCATTAGCAGACCTTGAATATTACATCCACTTGCCATTAGCTCAGATATCCAATTATTAAAAAGTCATTTTCTTTTCTCTTTCAAATAAATAACTGCAAACTCTGAAGCTCTGAAGCTTCTAATTATTTGGAGCTGTGGAATTTCAGGGGAAATAAAGAACTTGTTATCTTTCAATTCCTAATATTTAAAAATAATGATATTCTGGGGGGTAATAACAGAGTGCCTGTATCCTGATGGTATAATGAAGTGACCACCAAAATGAGTACAGCATTCACTGTTATATTTTTAAGCAGTAAAAACAGAGGTTATTAGCTTACAATGGCTCTTATCTAAAGATATGAGGAAACTGCGACAAATGGATCACAAAGCTATAGCATCAAGTCGTAACAGTGCCCACCTGGAACTGATTCCGGGGAAGACGCCATTTAAACTAATCTTCTGGATTGCTTTTCAAAGGTACAGAAAATTTCAGCAAAAAAAGTATCTGCTTCTTTTAGGAATTTTTCCACAGTCAAAATTTCATGGAAGAAAATCTTAGGGATCCTAGGTAACAACACGGAATGTCATTGTCTGGATTTATTAATTGTGTGTGGCATTGTCCATGAAATATACCTGTGGCCACTAGATTGCACCCATGTTTGAAAGAAAAAGAGTTTGCAAACGGATTATGATCAGTATTGCAATTTAAAGAAATTAAACCAAATTTTCAAAAAAGTAATGGGTATTCATTTCTGCAGTCATCACCCATTCACTTTAAAACGTGTTGCCTTTGGGATCCTCCACCTCCAGCACCCGGGCCTCATTCCTTCTTTCTCTCTCCAAAGCTGTTTTTTCTCATTGGTCATCGAGTAATCTTGTCACTAATTTTAATGGCTATTTCTGAGTGATTGACCTTCTTATCTATTCAGATGACACTGCTGATCCCCAGTTCTTTTTTGTAAACTTTTATTACCTTCTGTGATTATTTTTGACTCTTCTGGTTGTCCTCCACCCTCCTGATGCGTCTTTCTTCTACCCTCTAAACATAGGTTTTCACTAAGATAATATTTTCAGGCCTCCTTTCATTCTCTCTAAACTTCCTTCTCGAGTGGTCTCATATTTAAGGGTTAATTCTAAGTAGAACACAATCAATTAGCTCCCATACATTTAGTAAAAATCATAAAATATTATAGTTGAAAGGAGATATGGTGGCTGTTGAATAAACAGGTCTAAGATAGTGAAGCGACTTGCCCAAGAGGCACTAGGGAGAAGGGGACGTGGGACTCAGATGAAGGTGTTCTGATTCTAAATGCAATCCTTGTTCCATTACACCAAGAGCCAGGAGGCCACAGCTCAGAGAAGCGGAGATGGAGAAGGAAGCCAGACACAGCCATGGGAGAGGCTGCTCAATACGCTTTAGGTGAAAGCAATTAGATAGAAAAGAGTTTGCTCAGGTGACAATTGGTCTGAATGATGATTTGCCTTCTGTAATGAAGATTCCATTCACTCCTTGGTTTGTTTGTTTTCCCTTCTATTTTGGCGTTTGTCATGGCCCTATTTCTCTTGGTTTCTTAACATACTCTAGTATATTAAGTGGCCTTCTAAAATATTTTTTCTTTTTTTTTTAATTTAAGCTTGGTTAAAAATTTAAGCTATTTTCAACTCAAGAAACTTGCCTAAGATATTCGTATTTGGAGTTTAGTAAAATATACAACTTATTATCTTTTCACTAGTACAACTTCAGTTCCTTCAAGTGGGACTACTAATAAATATAACCTATCGCCCATCTATTCGGCTGCTTTGCAAGTTTCTACTTGCGCTTGCTGTTTAGTGATCTGAGATTCCTTTTCCCTAATACTCATATTCCCACTTTCTTTACTAAAAAGTCACTTTCTCAGTGAAGCCTTCCCTGATCACCTTTTCTAAAATTTAAGCCTCCAACCCTTCATAATTCCTTCTGTTTTTTTCTCTTTGCATAGTCCTTACTGCTATCTAACATATCATATATTTTACTTATTTATTTTGCTTATCACCTGTCTCTCCTTTAGGCTGTAAGCTCTCTGTGGGCAGGGTTACTCACTGTTTTGTTACTCTTTTGTCTCCAAAACTAGGAGGAGTCCTGGATTCTGGAAGTTGCTCGTAACAAATATCACTGTGCTCCACCCAGAACCCCGCTGACCTCTCAGTGAGATCAGATGAAGAAAATGTGCTTCTAGAGCAAGATGAAAGAAACCGAATTTCCTCATCAAAAACATAAATGAGATGTCAACTTTGGAAGAAAGAACAACTACGTAACATGAAATAAAGTCAACTCTGTCTTCCATGTCAAAAATCTCTCTCTACTGATGGTCTTTGCTCTTGGAATCCTGATTAGCAATTCTGCCCTTAGCTTCAGTTGTCATTTCCAAACACTGAACACCTGAGATTGCAAGTGTCTGTTTTTATAGGAAACAAATGCTTTTGTCAGTGCTGCCAAATTTCAGAAAAATATCAAGGAAACAATGTTTTTCTATTCCTTTTTATGTTTGCTTTCGAAAGAAAATACAAGTAACAAAGAAAGTGTGTGTTGTTTTCGGCATTCATCATCGAGGCATGAAGAAATTCAGCTGTCAGAAGCTGGCGTGAATCCTCTCGGTTCTTGCTCTCGGAACAGGGTTGGAGGACAAGGTCAGTGGGCAACTTTTTTTTCCATTTTCTCATGCATTTTCTGAAGGCTCTTCAGAGAAAATCCAAAAAATGGCTTTCCTCTTTGCAATGTAAGAAGTAAAACTTGTCAAAAGATAAGAAGGACCATCGAGATTGACTCAGTCACCTAAATCTACACCAGAATTTGTAAAGGTAGGTTTTGATCTCGGAAAAGGCAGCAAGTTTTGTGGTATTCATATATTTTTGAATCACATGCCTTCTTTTCCTTGCTTGGTGCAGTGGAAGAGAGCGCAAACTTTGAAGGCAGACGGCGATTTCAATCTCAACTTCAGAGTTAAACAGGTGTCACCCAGGGCAAACAATTTTACCTGTTTAATTCTGCCTTTCCTACCCTATAAATGTGCTTAATATATCTCAGAGGGCTGTTGTGAGTATTAAATGAGGTCATTAATATGAAGTATATGATATAAAATAAGCAAATAGACACTTAAAATTACTAATCCCTCCCCTAACATACACACACATTCAATCTTCTTAAAACACGTTAATTTGTTTCCTTTAATTACTAATTTAAAGAAAAGGCTGTCAAGGAATTTAAATTTTGGCTATGTTCTAGTCCTGTCCTATTTATTTAATATAGACATTTTGGCAATTTGCTGACAACAGCAGAAAGCAACTCTGACATATTTTTAAAAGGAGTAAGTAAAGTTGCAGAAACTGTGGTCAGAAAACTTGGTCAGAATTCCTAGCTTTACTTTCTGTGGCTGAATGTTGAGCTTGTACCATGAATTTCTGTAACATTGGTGCTCTTCCAAGACATTATTCTCTCAGCTAGTCAAATTTAATATGCTTGAAAATATTATCCCTAAGATTACTGTTGGACTTTTTAGGGTAAATTACTTAGTGATCATTTTTCATTTTGGGTGAAAATGCTGCGCTTCATTTGTTAGAGTTTTCCATAGCAAAACTATTTAAATTACCTGAAAAGCTGTTTTTAAACTCTGTTCTCTTAATTCTCTGCAAGTGAGAAAATGTAATAGCTGTAAGCCTAAATCATCTGAACATAAGTCTTACGTAGCTCTTTATGGGATTTCTGATTAAAACCGATGACAGAGACTAAATTGTAAATAGACACCTCTTGCTTAGTGCATTCATTATTTTTACTACTCTCATATAATGATTTAGATACACACTTAGCAAGTATAAAAGTATAATATCTCTTCTACATATATGCTCATCTATATAAATCTTTGGTCATGTTATATGACTCCAAATTTGACTAGAAATATAGTGAGACTGAACAAGTGCCATGGTGAAGAATGTTTTCTTTCATTTATTAAAGCTCTAAGGTATTTCCTTAACCCTCCTTTAAAGAATTAAGTTTTAGTTGTTAATTAGTTTCCTTGTCAAACTGTCAAGCAGTTACCAAAATGGGAGCCCAAAGATTATTGAAGCAGAAAGAGAGTAAAATCTTTAAATATTTTTAATAGTTAGAAAATAAAGATCCAAAGGGCTTGTTTCAGATAGCATTTTATAGCTATATTCTTTTTTTTTTAACTTAGAAAAGTTCTTGGAGATCTTCTAGTTCAACACCGCCATCATCTCCCCAACCCCCACCATCCCGCACTTTCCCTTCTGTGGGAGTGCGTGGGTGGGCTGCAGTGGCCACCGCTGCATGGTGTCCCACAGAGGGGCCCTGGGACCCCTTATTGTAGCCCTATGCACTCGTTCCCCAGCTTCTGGGCCCTTTCCTGCTACTGCCTCTTACCTATGACCTTTAAGGATTGCAATGGAGCCTTCTCACCTGTAGAAGTTGCTGGAAGTACTGGGAGTTCTTAAGACATCCCCACCCTCCAACCCCCATGTAGTCAATTCTGTGCAAGAGAACAAAAGCCCAGCTTCTCTGCCTCATGTGTGATCAACTTTGAGGCGTCATTTACACCCCAGAGCTCCTCATGGTGTCAAGCTGTCTGGAAATTTTTCTGAAAACTCACCTGTGCCTGGTTTGTCTCCTGTCTCTGTCTTGCTCTCCTCATGGCCTTTCTGATTGCTCCTGGAAGCACGTTATAGATTCTTTCACTGGAATCCTTGCCTTAAGTTGGTTTCCAGAATGACTCACCCTCTGACACTTCCTATAGCATTTTATGAAGAAATATCTTAGACCTAAGCAGGTTAAGTGACTAGATCCATTCATGACATCTGCCCTGAGAGAGGGCAGAGGGTACATATTCTCCAGTATCTAACAGGCAGCAACATCCTCAGAGCAGTGGTTCCACCCATGGATGCCCGTTAGAATCATGCAGGGAGGTTTTTAAACAACACTGATGCAAGATCCACATTCTATACATAGTAAATAAGGACCTCTCGGAGTGGAGGCCTGGCAGTGTATTTTTAAAGTGCCCCGGTGATTCAAGTACGCAGCCAGGATTGAAAACCTCTGCCATGGAGGTAAATGTTGGGTGATATTTTTAACCTAAGTGGGGAAATAGAAATAGGGTTGGGTAAGGAATAGCCAACAAGTGGAATTTGAATTTGGCAGTGCTGGGATATTCTCTGTTTATTTTTTCTGATTTGATAGGGAAATCAGATCAGATATGGTTTTAAAACAAAGTTTACAATTTTAAACGGCGTGAATAAGTGAGTAGAGCAGACAAGACCACTCTTTTTACAAAACCTTCTTTTATTGCTTGATATTAAACATGTAGAAACAGTCTTTGCTTCCATTGTATGCTCTTCCTCTCCCTCACTCCCCTTTATTTTGAAACACATAGCCCTCTCTGCTGATCTTTCATTTTCCTATTTTTGGCAGACTATGTATACCAGAAATCTTTCATTTTTTAAAAAATTCTCATCTATGAAAACATTAGGCCTCTAACACTGGCTCTCAGTCCAGCAGGAGCAACAGGAAGACCGAAATGCCCTAAACCACGAGGATAAGCTGCAGCATAGCTCCAGCTGATCACTGCCTTTGGGAACTCAGGGCCAGTGTTGCCAGAAACCTGATTTTCCAAGAGGCCAGAGATCTAGATTTTATGAGAACATATATTTAAATGTTAACAAATTTTTTTTTTTAATTTAAGAAACTATGCTGACCGACAGTGTTGGGACAACTGAAATAAATTTGTGCAATGGATTTTTCCTGCAGGTCAGCCGTTTTTCACTTCTAGTTTACAGTATATTTGTAAATATATGAATTTTTTTGAAAAGTGCTAATTTGATTCAAAATTTTATTTTACATTGCTTTAATCGCCTAACTTGCAATGGTCTGTAAACTTTGCCAGCTTTACGTGATTCAATCTTGCTCCCCTTCACAGTACACATTTATTTATGTATACTTATAGACACTTTATGCAACGCATACACATGGCAGTGAGCATGCACATATATTATTAGTTTGCGTAAATTTAAAGGTTAAAATTTCCACCACAGTCTTCTGGATGAAAATATCCTAATAATGCTTAAGTAGGCTCTACATAAGTCCAAACTAAAAGATCTTTTGCTGGGATTTTTTTGAACTGACCCCACATTTCTTAGCTCCTTTTCCCTTCCTATTTCACAAAGCTTCTTGCTAATCAGTAATCTGATCAGCTGTTTAATATATATTTGCTAAAGTGTTGTGTTTATATGAGTTAGGGATAAGAATATATATGAGAAAAGAAAATAGGATCTAAAAGTTTAAACATACGTAGTACCTATAAGCCAAAACGTAAAACAAGGGGAGAGATTTGCATTTCTAAAACAACTCACCAAAGGAAGAAGTATGAAAAATGTTTTCTAGACTTTTTAATGTACTCAGGTCCCAGAGAAGATACACAGTGGGGATCTTTGCAGCTGCAGAAGACAAATGAGACAATAGATTTCATGTCTGCTTATTTTTCCTTGCAATTACATATCACAAGATTGGAAATTGGGAGCTCAGTGTAGAAGCAAAGTAGAGATGACAGATTTTTTTTTATAAGCCTGTCACACGAATAAATGGTTTATCTTCCAAGAAAAATTTTAATGTCTGAGAAGAAAGAGATTAGGGAAGGTAGAGGAGGGAAGGCTTGTTAAAAGCCAGCTCTTGTTTAATTAGCAATCAGAGGTGGAACAACACACACAAGGGCCTGAACAATCTGGTGTGTCCATTAGTAAATGTCTGCGTGGGATGAGGGCACAGAGATAGTCACAGCAGGAGGGAAATCATTCCACTCGGCGTTTTGCAGGATACCAAGAAAGGCCCTGCTGCAGAGAAGCTGAGAAGATAGGGGTGACAGCATTCTGAATGCACACCAAATGTCCAGTACTGATCTACGGTGTGAGATATCACACAGCAGGGTGGGACTTTACAAAAACAGATGTGTGCATGCTATGAGTTCAAAGGACAAAGAAAGTTCATGAAAGAGAAGTAAGATGAGTTGTACCCAACATATCTGAGGGAATAGACAATTTCTAGGTCAAACGCTTGGTTCTACCCCTAATTCTCTTTTCTTTTAATGAATAACCTTGCTTAGGTTAACATGTGAAGTCTTATTACATGCTATCTCAGTGTTTTGCCAAGTAATTCGTAGTCAATTAAGAGTTCCATTGTTCTCTATTTCTATTTAAAATCACAGGACAGGAATCCTAATTCCTTCTAGTAAACAACTGTTTATTTCCTCTTCCTTCTTCTTTCTTTCATTAATTTCTCCTCCAATCATCTTCCTAAATTTTCTTACAACGTGATGTTACTTAGGAATGAAGACTTGGTGTTTCTAACTGGTCCGGAAGAGCTACTGATTGACTATGTAACATAATTTTGGAAAATAAACAAATAAGCTTAATTAGAGTCATATACTCAAACTTCTTTAACATCAGATTTACTTTTAGAAAAATAAATGGAAAATTGCAGCTGTGTAGTATGTGAATGAGTATTAAATTGGAATATTCTACCAATTCTAACATTGATCAACTATACTATATGCAAAATATATTAACAATAGATTTACTTTTGCATGTTTAGAGTGTTTTATATGTTTGTATAGCCAAAGCCTTCATAATGTGAGCTAGAGAAAAATTCTACATATGACTATAGATCTGGGGAAAAATTGAGTAAATATAGTAGCAAAAACCTAATAACACCCATAAAAACAAAATAGTTTTAGGGAAAATCATATTGTATAAGATTCAGGATCACCAATAATCAGGGAAATGAAAGTCAAAACCATAGTTAGATATCACCTCATACCCATTAGGATGGCCACAATAAAAAACAGACAACAACAAGTGTTGGTGAGGATGTGGAGAAATTGGAACCCTTGTGCACCACTGGTGGGAATATAGAATGGTACAGCCACAATGGAAAACAGTATGGAGGTTCCTCAAAAAATTAGAAATAGAACTACCATATGATCCAGCAATTCTACTTCTTGGTATAGATCAAAAAATTTTAAATCAAGATCTCAAAGAAATATTAGCACCACCATGTTCATTGTGGCTTTATTCACAATAGCCAGGATGCAGAAACAACTTAAATGTCCATTTACAGATGAATGGGTAAAGAAAATGTGGTATGTACAGTGGAATACTATTCAGCCTTAAGAAGGAAGGAAATTCTGCCATTTGTAGTAACATGGATAAACTTTGAGGATATTAGGCTAAGTGAAATAAGCCAATCACAAAAAGGTAAATACTAGATGAATATTTATACCCCCACTTATATGAAGCATCTAAAATAGTCAAAGTCTTAGAAACAGAAAGTAAAATGGTGGTTGCCAGGGATTTAGGGGAAGGGAAAAAAGTGGAATTGTTGTTCAGTGGATGTAGTGTTTCCATTTTGCAAGACAAAAAAATTCTAGAGATCTGTTGCACAACAATGTGCATGTAGTTAACACTACTTTACATTTAACAATGGTTAAGGTGATACATTCTGTGTTGTGTGTTTTTTTATTACAATAAAAAGCATTAAGAATTATCAAGTGGAGGGGCTGGCCCCATGGCCGAGTGGTTAAGTTCTCACACTCCGCTGCAGGCGGCCCAGTGTTTCGTTGGTTTGAATCTTGGGTGCGGACATGGCACTGCTCATCAAATCACGCTGAGGCAGCGTCCCTCACGCCACAACTAGAAGGACCCGCAATGGAGAATATACAACTATGTACCAGGGGGCTTTGGAGGTAAAAAGGAAAAAAAAAAATCTTAAAAAAAAAGAATTATCAAGTGGAGGACACACGCATATCTCTAAGAAAATAAAAACTAATTGAGAAAAAGAAGAATAGAGCATTTAACATAGACTATATTATATGAAGTAAGATAACAGAATTAAGGTAAAGCTATTTGTTATATTAAATTTAAAAATAGGATAAACATACCTTTTAAACGAAAAATTCTCTAGATCAAAACCAATATCTATTACCATATAAAAGAAGCACATCTGACAAAATAATTAAGAAAAGATCGAAAGTAACGAGATATGCAAAAATATACTAAGCAAACGCAAATGAAAATAAATAAGCAATAAAGATATTTATCACAAAGTAAAAACAAAGATCAAAATCTCACAAGTGCTCTTTGTCATGATGACAGATAAAGAAAATTATGAAGATTTTGGTTGAATATGCATCCATCCAGGTGATAACATAGCCTCAAATTTCATTAATTATAGACTGGATGACATACAGGGCAAAAAATCCACAGAAATGCAGCAGTTATATGAAACGTTGTCACATGAACCCACGAAGATCAAATAGACAATATAAATATGTAGAAGAGGAAATAATTATGAATAATAAAATATATATATATGCATCTGTATATTTATATATACCTGGATATTTCAAAAGCAGAAAATTGACCATATTAGGTCACAAAAATAAAGACCAAATGGTTGAAATGGGATGTCTTATTTTCATCAGCTCATGCATTTTAATGACTGCAGATAATTTCACGGCATGGCTCAATCACTGTTTATTCAACCAGTTTTCAATTGCTGGGCACTCAATTTGTTCCAAGCACCCCCTTTCTCCTAACCCACTGCCGAGTACCTACAGTGCCACAGCGAACAGCCTTGTAACTATATTTCAATATGAGTTGTCTTTCATTTTTAAGAGTAAAGATTCCCAGCAGCTGGATCAGAAAACACGAGTGTTTTAAGGATTTCTTTTCAGCAGTATTTTTTGGTACTTATCCTGCTTTGTGTTTTCTGAACTTCCTGGAACTATGGTTCAGTGTCCGTCATTAATTTTGGAAAATTCTTGTCCGTTTAAATATTTCTTCTGCCCCATTCTCTCTACCTTCTCCTTGGATTCCAATTATGTGTATATTATACTGTTTCCTATTGCCCCACAGCTTATGGGGGTTTGTTCAGTTTTTTGCGCTCTTTTCTCTCTTTGAGTTTCACTTTGGGTAATTTCTATTGACCTATCTCGTATTGACTGATTCTTTCCTTGGCTCTTGAGGCTGCTGATGACCTTCTTAAAGGTCTTTATCTCTGCTGCTACTGTATGGTGTTTTTGTTTTTTGTTTTTTTTCCAGCATTTCCATATGATTCTTTCTCTTAGATTCTACTTCTCCAGTTACTCCTGAGGGAAGTTTCTTGAGGGCTCTCACCAAGTGAGACCTGTGTAGATGAAACCTGCAAGAGGGTGTCCACTCCCTCTATGTCTGTGTCAACAGTTATAAAAGTTATGTAGCTAATAATCAACCAAGTAGCTAACGGAAAATCATTTTCCAAGTGCTTGCACCAATTTATTATCACTTAAATTTTAGTCTATTAGTTATGGATTGCTATTATTTAATTGTTATTCCCCTGGTTACTTATGAGATAAGCATATATTTTTAATCCTTTTTATTAGTTCTAATGGACATTTTCTATTAGCATATTTTACCCATTTTTCTATGGGCTTCTTTTTGTTTTCATTTCATAAAAGACTTTTTATTATAGAATTAAACTCTTTATTTGTAATAAGCATCCCCCAAATATTTTGCAGTCTATCATTGGTCTGTTACTGTTGTTTCTATCCACTGTGATGCAGAAGTTTTTAATTTTGTGCGGTCAGTAAGTCTGTCCCCCGTGTCTGTCTGTATAGCTTCTCTCTGTCTCATCTTGGTTGGAAGTCTCCCTGATGTCTAGGTTGCATATGTCTATCTCCTAAATTTTCTTTTCTTTCTTTTTTAATTTACTTTTAAAAACTTCTTATGTTTAAATTTTAATATATTGGAATTTATTTTATAAATGGTATATGACAGGACCTTTATTTTTTCCAGATGGAGAGCCAATAGTAGTAGTATCATTTATTACGTAAATCATCTTTTGCTAACTGAATTGAAATAATAACTTTATCATAGATTACATTCGTGTGTGTGTGTGTGTGTGTGTGTATTTCCATTGATATATTTGTTTTTTTTTTCTCCCATACCAGGAACATGTAAAGATTTTAACTTTAAGGTAATTTTATTCAATTAAAAAAACTTTTGGAATTTTAATTAGATATATCTTAAATTTATGTATTATTTAAAGTAAAATAATTACCTTCACAGCCAAGAAAAATAAAATAAAATAAAATATACTTTCTTGTTTTAAATCCCTTAATAAGATTTATAATTTTCCTAATATGTATCTTTATGACAATTGTTAAATGTACTCTTAAGCTTTTATTTTGTTTTTGTGAATGAACTTAAAAAACTTTTTTGCTTTCATCTGGATATTGTTCCTTTAGCGTAAAGCTAATGTTTTCTACAAATATTCCTTATATCAGACATTTTCCAACATTTTCTTATTCAGTTTAGTAGTTTTGATTTTTGTTGTATTATTTTTGCTAGAAGCTATTGGACTTTTCTAAGTATAATATCAACATATTCTGCAAGTAACAAAAACAAAATCTCACTTCAATGCCTTCAAGGCAGAAATAAAATTAATTTTCTCACACAAAAAGGGTCTCATAGACAGAGAGGGTCTAAAGTTGTTTAGTTCAGCAAGACAAGGATTTGTGTTCTTTCTACCTTTCTGTCATTGTGTCAGCTTCCTCTCAGCTAGCTCCACTCATTGTTATGAAATGGCTGCACAGTCTCATGTGTCGCAGTAATATTACTATCAAAGTCATATACAGAGGCCACACGAGGGGAGACTATCTGTCTGTATCCCTTTCTAAGCTTGAGAAAAACGCTTTCCCCAAATATTGCCAGCACATTTCTTCTAATATCTAATTGGTGATAATTGTGTCACATGCCTATATCAAAATCAGTAGCTGAGCAGGCAAATGGGACCACGATTGACTTATACCATAAAGACATAACCATGAGTAACAAGCAAATGGGATGATACCAAGCAAAACTGTGGTTTTATTAGCAAAAAAGAAAGGTGGGAATGGCCATCGGTTAGACAGCTAACAGAAACTTCACATGTTGTTATGAAACAGAATTAGGTTTATCTATTCTTGGACACTATGTATATAAGAATAGTTTTTATTGACCTGTTAAATTTGCTAGAATATCCAAAAGATGTTGAACAAAAACAGTGATGGTAAGCATCTTCAGTTCTTTCTGGTTTTAATGGTTTTACCCTTTAACCATTTTGAATGAAGTTTGCTAGGTTTTTTCTTCATGTTTGAGAAGTTTACTTCTATATGTGCTTTTCCAAAAGTAAAAGCTTCTAATTCAATAGAAACCAGGAGCAACAAAAATAGCGTAAAGGATAATTAAAATCTAAAATAAGAATCCTCAAAAGACTATTAAAATAGATAGTTTTCTCTTGCTCCTGATAAGGGGAAGGGTCTTAAAATATTTGAACAAATTAAAAGACACACCTGATATTTGGATAATAATTTATACTGCTGTAAAGATGTAAATTCTTCCTAAATTAATCTATAAAGTATGTCATCCCAATAAAAACAAGAGATTTTTTTTTAACTTGATTTGATTATATTAATGGTCAACTGGAGTGGTTACACATGAAAGAATAGGGAGGAAACTTTTTGAAAAGCTGAGTTAAGGAGTAGAATGGAGTTAGCCCTACCAGAGAATAAAGCTGAAAATAAAGCTTGAGATACTAAAGTAGTGTGTTACTGACTCATAAACAGACAGAGAAGTGGAACAGAAATAGCTTAAAGACACAGGAAAATTTAGAATATAACAAAATTGCTATTTCATGCCAGAGATGTACAGGTGACTTGCTTAACAGTAAAATTAATATAAAAATTTGCAAGGTAGTAGGGAAAATATACGTAGATTACACACAATTCTACATATGTGATATAATTTTAGATAGAATAAAGATGTAAATATTTAAAACGAAAGACCATAACATGCACTATAAAATGCTAGAGTTTTATTTTTTAATAATTTTTCCAGGAAGTGGAATGATTTCTAAGCAAGTCATAAAATCTCAAGTTCATAAAGATAAGAAATAATTGACAAATTACGTATTTTTAAATTATACAATGCAAAAAAAATCCTTAAAAAGTCAAAAGACAACTGAAAAATTAGAAAAATTATTTGTCACTAATTTGACAGTAAAAAAGTGTGTAATTTTCAAAAAGTTAAGAAGATGACATATAAAAATATAAAATGAACATGTCTCAAAGATTTAATTATCCCACTATTGAAAAAACTGAGCTTTTTAGAATTATATTTTGACACTATGTAACTTTCTTAGCATAAAATTAACTTATAAATCAAAAAGAAAATGATGCAATGGGAAAACATGCAGTGGATATAAAAGACAGTTGGCAAAATAAGATAACAATATCCAAAAAAATTATTTAAAATATTCAACCTCACTCATAATTAGGAAAATGAATAGGGACAAAGAATACATGTAACAGAGTCACTAAAATTTGAATTTCACTGAAGTTTATAGATAAATTTTATTATCCACATTTTACCAAAAATTTGCTCAACTCTCTGGATAGCTGACTTTAGGGAAACTTTTAAAATTGGTTATCTCAAGTAAATTACCTTAAAAATCTTTGATTCTAGACCTCTCCATTCTGTTTCTTTATATTGCAGATGTCTGCAGAAACACTTTGCTAATATAAGTGTTATTATTTCAGATTTTTAAGCTTTAAAAGGATTCTTGGCACTCTTGTTACAGTACCCTAAAGAATAATTAAGTATCAACTCCCTTTACCGTCGTTTCTTGTATAAAATAAAATAATTCCAAGTAATATCTTATTTGATTTTCTAAAGATAAAGATTAATATGTATAAACTCTTGTTTGTGAAAATATTTGTTACACTGATCTATTTTAATTCATGAGGAATTATAAAACAATGACAAAATTACCACCTTTACCTATATTCTGTTCATGGGATCTGGGAAGTTTCCACTGAACCTCAAATTAATCATAAATTGAAAGGGTTTATTCTACTTTTTTTATAGTGAAACTAATACATGTGCATAAAGAAAGCAAGACAGAATACAAATTTATTGAAACTTATGGCTATTATTATAAGCATCACAGACAAAGGCATTCCAGTAATATCTTAATGGTATTTAGACATCTGTTTAATAGCAATGTCAAAACTTGGTTATAGATTTGCTAATGATATCAACAAACTAAGGGCTTTCTAAAAGAAAGAACTATACTGACCCAAAAGACAATCCTTGATATAAGCATAGAGGCTAAAAACTGGAAATTTAAGGAGTGTGTTTTATAGTTGAATATGGATCTTTTGTGTCTGCCTTATTCCTCCTCTCTCACCATTGGAGAAATCCCAAAAGTAAAATTGCAAGAGTAAAAGATATACACTCTTAAATTTTTGTATGTAACTGTTTTTTAGCGTAGGTTCGCTTGAATATTTAGCGTGAGACAAAGGATTAGGTTCAGAAGGTTAATTTGGAAATACGATCTCAGGAACTAGGAACGCAGGGAGGAAGGGAACCTAAAACAAGACCATATCATTGAAACACCAACACTTCAGGCCCTGGTGCTAGGTTCCTGGTACCTTCTGAGGAGCCATAGGAAATGATTCTCAGCACTTTCTGCCCATTGCTTCCGTTCTCCACCTGTCAGGGTGGCCCTTGAGGTGTTAACTCCCTGTCATTTGCAGGCTGTTCTGAGAACGTTCTATTGAAAACCCTCACCAGCACATCACAGAAGCCCCACGTCCCGAAGCAAAAGAAAGACAGTAAGGCCAGGGGTGAAGGGCTGTTGGTTATACATGAACAAAGCAGGTACCAGCGCCAGGAGTGAGAAGTGGGGTCAAGAGGCATTTCAAGTGGTGTAGAAGTGTCCAATAAAATCGACAACTTTGACTTTACAAAAGTTGTTCTAATTTGTACTTCTACCGGCAGAGTGTACCAATGTCTATACTCATGCACATGCAAACTGAGTAATATTACTCCCGTTAATCTTAGTATGATTACGCAGTATAGACCTCAGTGTCCTAATTAATATGAGAGTTTTTAGTGTTAGCAGTCCTTTACCACTTAAATGAACTTTACTACAAATAGTAAATATGGCTAAAGAGGATACTGTTTGTTAATGTTAATTTAACATTAACAAGGTGGCAGGCAAACTCTAAGCAGCTGTCTATTTTTACTGTCAGTCCATTATAGGGAATTGTCACTGAGCTCCATCTTCAAGTGAATCAGATTCTTAAGATAGTTTTATCAAAAAGAAAACAGAATGAGATAGGATAATGTATTCTCAGTTTATATTGAAATCTTTTATTTAAATATAAAACTCCACAAATATTTATTGAAGTCTTTGTTATGTGTGAGGAATGTGTTTTACAAATATTTATAATGCAGCATTATTTATAAAAGAAGAACACTGAAAATAGCCTAAATGACTAGTAAAAGGAGATTGGCTAAAACAATTATGGCTACTGCCATGCAGTCATTAAACATGATAATATCTAATTTTATTGAAATGACAAAATGTTAATAACATTGTGAAATTAAAAAAATCTGTATATAACATTATGTTTATCATGTCCTAATTTTTGTAGAAAAACTAAAGTATGCGTGTATATGTCAACATAGCTGAAATTGTAGAGAGATGTATTCTAATGTGGAAGTAAAAGTTATCTCCAGGACGTAGGATTCTAAGTAATTTTCACTTTCTACCTTTTAATTTTCTGTATCTCCTAAAGATTTTATCAAAGAGTTTCTTATTTTATAGTTTGAAGAGATTTATTTTTGCTTAAAAATAAATTACTGCTTCTCTGTAGTTCCTGTTTTAATATTGGCTCATACAACGAACAATTTTGGTGTTAGTGAAGGAAAAGACCATTGAATGCAAATTTAAAGGTCCAGTTGAAAAGAGTGTTAGCAAGTTTGAAGCCCCACCCAACTGCAGAGCATAGCTTCCAGTCCCACCCAACATGGAATCCAGGCCAGAGAACCCAGGCAGCTGCAGAACTCATCCAGCCAAGCCAGCAGCCCTGCCCAACTATTGAGCATAGCCTCCAGCCACACTTGATCAGGGAGCCTGAACAGTGACCCCAGGAAGCCTTGGAGTACTGCTTACCATACTGCCTGGCCATGGAGTCTAGCCTACAGACCTGCCCAAATTCTAAGCAAAGCCTGTGGCCTTGCTCAGGCAGAAAGACCAGCCAGTGACCCCACTAAATTTAAGGGCATAGTCTGTGGCCCCAACCTGAACAGGAAGCCTGGACAAGAACCTTGTCTGACCATGGAGCAGTCTCCAACTCCACCCAAAGGTGGGGTATAGCTGGAGGCCCTACCCTGACCAGAGAACCTAGCCAGTAACCTTGAACAACAGTATAGTGAAGTATAGCCAGTGGCCTGCTTGATGATTATAATACCCAGCCTTTGGACCCACCCAATTTCATTGCACAGCCTGTGGTTCTGTTTGAATGCAGAGCACAGCCTGTGGCTCCAAACTATTGCAAAGCCTTGGTTATGGCCCTGCCTGAATGCAGAATCTAGCCAGCAGCACCATCCAGTCAGGGAGCACAGCTTGAGGCCTCACCCAACCAGGAGTGATTGTGGAGCCTAGCCAGCAGCCCTATCTAGTTGCAGAGTCCAGCTAGTGGCATTGCCTACCATGGAACACAGCCTGCAACCCCACCCAACAGGAAGTGATTGCAAAGCCCAGCTAGCAGCCCTGCCTGACCATGAAGTGTATCTGGCAGCCCCACCAGACCAGGGAGCCCAGCCAGCTGCCTTGCATGAATGCAGAGCCCAGCCAGAAGAATCACACCCCACCACACCTCAGGGCATTATCAATGGCCTTGCTCAACTAGAGACCCCAACAGCAAGCCCTGCCTGCCCACAGACACTACCAGCTAACCTATTTAGAACCCCAAGTGGAGCTGACTGGTGAAGGTCTTCCCTGCCAAGGCAAACTTGTAAAATCTGGAAGAGGAGACTGCTTCCTCAAATGAACAGATACAAGCACAAGGATATAAGCATTGTAAAGAACCAGATAAATATGACACCACCAAAGGAAACTAATAAGCTCCAATAATTGATGCTAAAGAAATGGAAATCTATAAACTCTCTGACAAAGAATTCAGAATAATCCTCTTAAAGTAGTTCAGTGAACTACAAGATATAAAGACAGACAACTAAATGAAATTGGGAAAATAATGCATGAACAAAATGAGAAGTTCAACAAAGAAATAGAATCCATCAAAAGACACTAAACGGAAATCCTAGAAATGAAGAATACTGCTGAATTGAAGAACTCCATAGGGAACTTCACCAGCAGACTTGACCAAGCAGAAGAAAGAATCAGTGAACTTAAAAACAGATCATATGAAATTATCCAGTCAGAGAGAGTGGGATGATACATTCAAAATATTGAAAGAAAAAAACTGTCACCCAAGAATACTATACCCAGCAAAGCTATCCTTCAGAAATGAAGGAGAGACAAAGACTCCCAAACAAGCAAAAGCAGAGAGAGTTCATCACCACCAGACAAGTCTTACAAGAAATACTAAAGGCTATTTTTCAAGCTAAAATGATAAGATGCTAATTAACTTCATAAAAATATACAAATATGTAAAACTCACCTGTGAAAGCAAATACATAGTCAAAATCAGATTCCCTAATATGGTAGTGGTAATATGTAAATCACTTTCAACTCTAGTTTAAAAGTTAAAAGACAGACATATTAAAAATTATATTTGCTATTGGACACACAATAAAAAAAGTTGTTAAGTTGTAACATCAATAACTTAAAATGTGAAGAAGGGAGAAGTACAAGTATAGAGTTTCTGTATGCTATCAAAGTTAAGTTGTTATTAGGTTAAATAGGATGTTATAACTATAAGATATTTTATGTAAGTCTCGTGGTAACCACAAAAGAAAAACCTGTAGTAGAGATACTAAAGATTATGATAAAGGAATCAAAGCATACCACCAGAAAAAGTCATCAAAACTCAAAGGAAGACAGCAACAGAGGAACAAAGGAACAAAGAAACTACAAAAAATCAGAAAACAATGAATAAAATGACAATAGTAAGTCCTTATCTATCAACAATTACTTTAACAAAATGGATTAAGTTCTCCAATCAAAAGACATACATAGAAGGCTGAGTGGATAAGAAACAAGATCCAACAATATGCTATCTACAAGAGACTCACTGCAGCCCTAAGTGTACAGATAGGTTGAAAGTGAAGGGATGGGAAAAGATATTCCAAGCAAGTGGGAACCAAAAGAAAACAGGTATAGCTACATTAATGTCAGACGAAATAGACTTTTAGCTAAAAATGGTCACAAGAGATAAGATCATTATATCTTGATAAAGGGGTCAATTCATCAAGAAGACATAACAATTATAAGTATTTTTGCATCCAACATAGGAGCACCTAAATATATAAAGTAAATACTAACAGAACTAAAAGTCAAAATAATAAGCAATATAATAATAGATGGGGACTTTAATCCCCCACTCTGAACAATGGATAAATCATCCAGACAAAAAATCAATAAGGAAATAGAATTTGAACAATGCTGTACACCAAATGGACCTAACAGACATATTCAGAACATTTCATCCAACAGCAGCAGAATACACATTCTTCTCAAGTATGCATAAACATTCTCCAGGATAGATCATCTGTTAGGCCACAAAACAAGTCTCAATAAAATGAAGAAGATTGAAATCATATTAAGCATCTTTTTTAACGACAATGACATGAAACTAGAAACTGATTACAAGAAGAAAGCCGGAAAATTAACAAATATTTGAAGATTAAACAACATGCTACTAAATAATCAATGGGTCAAAAAAGAAAACAAAAGAGAAATAAAAAAATACCTTGAGATAAACTAAAATGGAAATACAACATACTAAAACTTATGAGATGTGGCAAAAGCAGTTCTAAGAGAGAATTTCGTAGTTATAAATGCCTACATTAAGAAAAAATAAAGATCTCAAATAAACAACCTAACTATACACCTCAAGGAACTATAAAAAAAAAGGACTAAGCCCAATGTAAATAGATGGGAGGAAATAACAAAGATCAGAGCAGATAAATGAAATAGAGACTAAAAAGACAGTAGAAAGATCATGTCTAAGAGTGGGATTTTGAAAATATAAACAAAATAGACAACCCCTTAGCTAGACTTAGCAAGAAAAAGAGAGAAAGGATTCAAATAAATAAAATTAGAAATGAAAAAGGAGGCATAACAACTGATAGCACACAAATACGAAGGATCATAAGCAACTACCATGAACAATTATATGCCAACAAATTGGACAATCTAGAAGAAATGGATAGATTCCTAGAAACAACCAACCTAAAAAGACTGAAACATGAAGAAAGAGAAAATATGAACAGATGAATAACAAACATATTGAATCAGTAATCAAAAACCTCCCAACAAAGAAAAGTCCAGGAGCACATGGTTTCATGGGTGAATTCTACCAAACATTCAAAGAAGAATTAACCCCAATCCTTCTCAAACTTTCCAAAAAATTGAAGAAGTGTGAACACTCCCAAACTTATTTTCCAAGGCCAGCATTACCCTGATGCCAAAACCAGATAAGGACACTACAAGACAAGAAAACTACAGACCAATATCCATGATGAATATAGATGCAAAAATTCTCCACAGAAATATTAGCAAACTGAATTCAACAATTCGTTGAAAGGATCATACAGCATGATCAAGTGGAATTTATCCCTGGGATACAAAGACGGTTCAACATACACAAATCAATAAATGTGATACACCACATTAAAATAGAATGAAAGGTAAAAATCAACTGATCATATCAATAGATGCAGAAAAAGCATTTGGCAAGATTTAACATCCTCTCATGATAAAAATTTTTAACAAATTGGATATAGAAGGAACGTACCTCAACATAATAAAGGACATATATGACAAGCCCACAGCCAACATCATACTCAATAGTGATAGATTAAAAGCGTTTCCTCTAAAATCGGGAATAAGACACAGGTGTTCACTCTTATCACTCTTATTCAACATAGTGCTGGAAGTCCTAGACAGAGAAATTAGGCAAGAAAAGTAAATAAAACTCATCCAAACAAGAAAGAAAGAAGTAAATGTGTCTCTGCAGATGACATGACCTTATATATAGAAAATCCTAAAAACTACGTCAAAAACCTGTTACAACTAATAAAAAAATTCAGTAAAGTTTCAGGATACAAAATCAACATATAAAAATAAGTTGCATTTCTATACACTAACAATAAACTCTATGAAAAAGAAATAAAATAATTCCATTTATAAAAGCATGGAAAGGAATAAAGTACTTAGGAGTAAGTTTTACTAAGTAGGTGAAAGATCTATATACACTGAAAACTATAAGACATTGATAAAAGAAATAGAAGAAGCCACAAATAAGTGGAAGGATATCCCATGTTCATGTATTAGAAGAAGAAATGGTTAAAATGTTCATAGTACTCAAAGCCATCTATAGATTCAATGCAATCTCTATAAAAATTCCAATGGTATTTTTCTCAGAAAAATGATCACTTATCCATCCTTTAGGATTCATCTTAATCATCATCCTCTCCAATACATTGTTATGTCCTTCCTTTGTCATAGAGAAAAGAGATGAATTAACAGACAGTTGAAATGGCAAGGGATACGTACTTAGAGGAACATACATGATGGATATATTAAGGGATCTGATACTTGATCACTGTGTTGAAGAATGGTTGATGAAAAATTATTCAGTCATATAAAACTTGAGAAGTAATACATGTTTAAAACAAAAGAAGCAGAAGTTACAAAAGCCTAGAGGTTTGAGAAAATATGGAAATTTGGAGAAACAGCAAACAGGTATTGTATACCATAATACAATAAGAAATAAAGGCAGGCATTCAAGATTTATGAATATTTCAGGAGAAAAAATGTGTAAGAGGAAACCGACAAGCAAGAAACCAAAAGTTCATCCTTGACACTTCCTTCTTTTACTTCCATATCATCAGTTGTGCTGATATTTACCTCCTAAACATCTCTCTCATCAGTACACTCTTTTTCATGTCTACGGCCAACACCATAGTCCAAGTGTTTTAGTTTGCTTGAGCTGCCAAAACAAACTGCCACAGACTAAATGGCTTAAACAACAGAAACTTATGTTCTCATAGTTCTAGAGGCTGAAAAGTTCAATCAAAGTTCCGACAGAGTTTGATTTTCTTAGGGCTCTCTTCTAGCTTGCAGGCAGCCACCTTCTCACTGCGTCTTCACACGGTGGAAAGAGGGAGATATTTGGTGTCTCTTCCTCTTTCATAAGGACACTGGTTCTGTTGGATCAGGGCTCCACTCTTATGACCACATTTAACCTTAATCACCTCCTTAAACTCTCTGTTTCCACTACAGTCACATGTGGAGTTAGGGTGTCAACATATGAATTTTGGGAGAATATAATTCAGTCCATAGTGCCAAGCTATCATTATTTCTTGCCTGAACTACTAAATTAACCTTCTAACTGATCTGTCCATATCCTCTCTTGTACCCATCCAAAGTGCCTTCTTGTAGCTGAAATATTTTTAAAACACATATCACTATTCTGCTGGTGATAACTAAATGGCTTCCCACTAGTTTTCAGATAAGAACAAATTTACACTTTGCCTATAATGTCCTGTATGGTTTTGTCCCTACGTACTGCTCCAGCCCCGTCCCCACCATGCCCTTACGTGCTCTCTACCTCCAACCATACTGGAATTGAACTTCCATGGTCCCTACCACCAAGTGGCCTTTGGACACATTATTTTCTCAATGGGGAATGTTCTGCCTCCCACAGCTCTCTTTGCCTAGTGAATTCCACTATTTCTTCAGATCTTAGAAAGAATTATTGTATCCTAATTAAGCTAAAACTCCTGAGTGAGGGCGCCATACCCATTTTGTTTACATTTATTCACAGTGTCTGTTAGAGAGGCTGGTGCAGAGATGGTGCTTAATAAAGTCTTTGAATACATTAATGAATTAATGACATGAAACAGATCTCAGAGGGTTTGTTTTAGAAGACTCGATAGCCAAATAAAGCCATACCACTCTCCAAGTTCCTTTAAGGTGGAATTCCTTAAACTATGATTCATTAAATACTAATGTTCTGTTAGATGTTAGTAGATGTGTTACAAAGTAGAATTCTTTGGTCTCTAGGAATGCTGGGTTAAATAAGAATTTTTTACTGCAGGACTCCTTAGATCCTTTGATAGCTTGCTATGCAATGTGGGTCTTTTAGAAGAGATCGTACTATTTAACATAATCTCTTCATCACAAAACTCTTTTCACAAAGCGCCCCTTAACTGCATGATGACACCAGTGTTCCAAATGCGTACTTCGGCACACAGGCTTAGGAAATTTGGCTATACTTACACTACGGTAATTAAAATAAATGCCAATTAATAGATATCAGAACCATTAATCTTTATCCATTTGTATTAAAATTTGCTTCTTGAGATCCTTTACTACACAGGCAGCTTTTGTTTTCTCCTTTTATTGGCTTCTAAATTTGAAAGTAAATTACAGTCTATAGACTACCCTTACATTGGTTTTATTTTAAAACAAAGACCAAGGTGATGGAAGCCAGGGTGTTGTCCTATCATCCTAAATACGTTCATTTAGCAAATATTAATTGAGAATTGTTTGTGTAAAAGGCTTGGCTATGTGAGAGATACTCATTGTATTAGGTATGGCCTCTGTACACAAGAAGTCTATAATATAAAAGAAGATATGACCGTGTATACAATAATTGCAAGGCTTTAAGACATAATAATGACCATATCAGTGGAAAAAAATGCCATAAGAATTCATTGGAAAAACAGATCACTTCTTCCTTTGAGACACAAGCAAAGAATACCTATGAAATAGATAAAAAGTGATAGATAGATAGATAGATAATAAGTGAATTTAGAGCCTCAGCTTAATAGTCTTAATATTAACATCTTCTATAAACAAGAAGGCAAGGCTACCTGAAGATCCAGAGTGTGTAGGAAAGTTAGACAAGAAAATTTGAGAAGAGGAAAGAAGATTTGGAATTTGGGTTGTAGGGAATGGACTAATTTATCATCTAGAAATGAGTAATAAGATTGTCAAGTAGCTTTGAGAACCCAATCGAAAATAATCAGCGTGAATTTATGGTAGGTCGGTCAACATGGTTCTCTGATTAGCAAAGTCAAATGAGAGAAATACTCTTCCTAACCATCCATGGCAGACACTGTGGAAAATTTAACTCTTTATTTGAGCCTAAAGTCTATTTTGAACTATAAAAGGCCATTAATCTTCACTGTTAATTCCTTAGGTCACTGAACTTTTAGAGAGCCTGACGTCAATATCAAAGAACTGTGCACTTCAATCTGTGTTTTTGCCTTTCGAGTGTTGAAATATAAAATAATGGAAGACTCAGACTTTATCTCATGCTCGAGGTGCTGTTGGTTTTCTATAAATATTATGTAATGAGAGAGGGTAATGTTCTGTACAGTTGTATTTTACTCAGAAAACAGTGTGTTATGTTCCAAGTGGTTACACATGATTTATAATTGTTGGTAAGACGGTTGTGCAAGGCAAACTGTGTTATGGCTTATTTTCACTTATCACATTCAATAAATCACTATAAAAACAGGCCACAGCATACATGAAGCACTACAAAACAGCACTTACAAAATCATTTGCCTGAACATCATGTTATGGAGGGCTTCAATTCATTGGCAAAGTAAATGGATTTTTTTTCTTTAAAGATCAAGTATACAACCCCGACATTTTTTGGCCTCTTTCCACTAAAGGGATAACAAAGCTGGAATTATGGTGTACTATTTTATACTTTTATATCCTCTGTCCTTGTTGGGTATTTCCAACTCTGTCACCACAAAGCTCTGAGCCCATACTGTAACTCCAGGATATCTTGAAAAATGAAAGTCTTCAGTAAGAAATTTCACATTTTCTTAGTATTACAGTTTGTCATTTCCCTTCCATTCACCTCTGTGTATAAGTAGGAGGAAAGAGAAGGAAGAAAATTTTGAGCGAAAGAAAGAATGCTTTTATTCTTGCGTCTTGACCTGAACAAATGAGCCCTGCCCTGTATGAAGGTGATCGTGGTCTAATAGGGATTAAGACGCTTTTCTCTTATTGGAGATTACTAGTGTAAGAGGAAAGAAACAGTCTTTACTTTGTTCTGGCAGCCTTCAAGCACATGGACTGGTAGATGGACCACCGACCCTGGTCAGTGCAGAGGTGGTCTTTGCATTGTGATGCGTACAACAGAGAGGGAGTACTGTCAACACACTAACCTCCAGCCACAGTTCCTAAGAGTGTGGCAGCTGATGTTGCATCGTTTTATTCCGGTTACACCCTGAGACCCAATGCTGCTTCTTTAGCTCTCCATGGACAGAAAACTGGGTGACTTACACAGCAACACCATGGTCCAGAATAAGCCATTAACACTACTTGAATTGTCAGCTCATTAATCTTTTGAAGGACAGGGTCCAGACAACGAGATTATCACATTGGCAGAAAGGAATGAATGTCTACAAAACCCAACATCCAGACTCTTCTTTTTCTTCTCTCCTATTTCAACCTTGATGACAATTCCTTCTTCATGTTCTCTAGATTCAATCTCTGCTCATCTCCTCAAACATCTTGGCTACCTTGAGAGTCCCGTCTCAGTTCTGCATTACCGTTATTCATCCTCTGAATTACTCTCTTCAGCACACCAACATGGTCTAGGATCTCCCATATTTTAAAAAAAAAAATCCTAACCCCACATCTTTTTGAGCCACCAAAGCTTTTTACTTTCTTCTGACATAGCCAAACTTTTGTCTAGAAGGGGCTGCTTTCAAGGGCACAGAGTAGAGACATAATTCTTGTGCTTTGGTTTGCCTGGGCTCATGGTCCTGGTTGCCCTCTCTGTTTCCTCCTTACGTAGCTTAGCAGAGAATTGGCTCTGCAGCACTGGGCAACCTCATCAAAAGAACATGAGGTTTCTCTCCCGCTTTGAGAAACAGCACGCGCACTGTCACAGAAACCTTATTTATCTTTACAAGTTCCTCATTTATTTATGCCACTACTGTGGACACTTCTCATCATCCTCTTCTGGATGAGCCTCCTTCAAATGACCTCTAATTTCTCCTCCTAGTTGGGTCTCTCGCTTCAGTCCTCAGATCTCATCCAATCCAATGGCTTTCCCCATGTTTTAATCTCTAGCCTACACCCTTTGTATAAAGCTAACTACTCTTTAAGCCTCAGTCATCGCATGGTGTTGGGGTGAGGATTAAGCTGTAAACCTCAATTACTTTGGGCAAGAAAAAAATGGTGCCATGATAAGTAGTAAAGCAGGAACACTAATACTTGGTCATCAATCATAGATTATATACTGTTTTAAAGTAGGTCTTTAAAAGATAAGTTCAGAACCTAAAATAGTTTCAGAAATATTAAATTTTACATGGGTAATTCCTCTAAGTTACAGTTCCATAGCTTGGATTATTTTGGCCTTGTTTAAAATTTGTAGCATCATTTGTAGTTTAAAGTTTTTAATATAATTAACCTGACTTGATAAATTGTATTAAGTTCAATTTTCAGTCATTGCCTGAACAGATTTAGATTAGGCATTCTGTCAAGTTTCATAATTATTTATTACGTAATTTTATCCAATGCTCAGAAATTTTATTGATAGTATGCCCAAAGAGGAGCAGTCACTTAACAAAATGAAGATGTAGTTATTTAAACAAATGACTGTTTGACAGCATAATTCTTTCATGTTAGATGGAAACGCTCATCATCATTTTGTGTAAGGAAAGCAATATTTATTTCTAGAAGCTCATTCTTTTTTTTTTAAGATTGGCACCTGAGCTAACATCTTTTGCCAATCTCCTCTCTTTTCTTCTTCTTCTTTTTCTCCCCTAAGCCCCCCAGTACATAGTTGTATATTCTAGTTGCAGGTCCTTCTGGTTGTGCTATGTGGAACACCACCTCAGCATGGCCTGATGAGTGGTGCTAAGTCAGCGCCCAGGATCCAAACCGGTGAAACCCTGGTCCGCTGAAGTGGAGCGCACAAACTTAACCACTCAGCCACAGGCCAGTCACTAGAAGCCCATTCTAATTGCACTATATTTTGAAGTTATGTCATCGCATGTCTCATATCAAAAGAAACCTGGTATGACCCTCCAGCACACCCTATTGCACACAGGCAGGAAGGAATATAAACCCTCTTAAGAATTTGTCATTCCTTTACCTTGTCTATCTTTCTTCACTTAAAAATTTATTTATTTATTCCACGTCTATCTTTCTTAAAGATCTTCAAGAAATTTTTTTTTTTAAAGATTGGCACCTGAGCTAACAACTGTCGCCAGTGTTTTTTTTTTCTGCTTTATCTCTCCAAATCCCCCCTGTACATACTTGTATATCTTAGTTGTGGATCCTTCTAGTTGTGGCATGTGGGATGCTGCCTCAACGTGGCCTGACGAGCGGTGCCATGTCTGCACCCAGAATCCGAACCAGCGAAGCTCTGGGCCACCTAAGCAAGTGCGCAA